>NC_044199.1:2671449-2818949 GCF_900880675.1 Sparus aurata
GCTGTGATTGGCTGGTGCTTCACCTCTGCAGCATCTTCTGTGCGTGAGCTGTAAGAAAGGACAAAACACATGAATACAGACGGATACGTTTACATTTGCGACATGCTGCAATCAGCAAAGCGGACACACAGACAGTCAGACAGAAAGATGAAGCAGAGAAGCAGACAGACAGACAGACAGACAGACAGGCGTCCCCTCGTCCTGTCTTACCCTCTGCACAAAGGTTCTCTACCCTCCTTGTCAGAGTTTATCTCACTTCTCCCTTCTAGCACTTTCCATAGAGGAACCTCTGCTGCAGACAGCCTGGGTGGAGGAGGTGTAGCAGCGAGGCCTGAACGGACGCCAGGCGGAGAACGTGTGACAGATATGTTCTTTTCTGGGACAACAATGTTTGACAATGAACCGTCCTTTAAGGAAGAGGGCTGCCCCGGACTGGAACAAGGGGAAAGAAAGAAGGAAAATAAAAGATGGAGGTGGAAGAATGTCGAGAAAAGCTCAGCAGAAATGAAAAAAAAAGAAGAGTGAATCCAAACAGCAGAGCGGGGCGACACCACAGAACCGGACACTGAGTTACACCACAACCAGGATCACATACAACAATACTCTTCTTTATTTTTAGAAGCAGCATCTGTCATGAGTTATGAGCAATAAAGCAATTATAAGCTTTTAAAGGTGCAGTAAGCCATTCTGGAGAAAGGTAGTAGATCACTGAGTGTCACTGAGGCGATCAAAGCTTCAGTATCTGATCAATGAGACGCAGCGATCAACTACGATTCTCCAGAAAAGATGTCAAACAAGACAGAAGGTCAGATTTCACATTTGTACTGTGAGGGTCATTTGGTAAGAAAATTTAAAGGTTTGATTTTCAGATTCCTAATATCGTAATCGTGAATTCTTTTGGCCGCGATATCTGTGTAGCTAAAATCTAACAAGTGTAAATGAAGGCAAAATAAAAATAAAAATAGCTTGTAAATAGTTCTTTGCTGCTTTGTTAATGTTCAAAGTCTCATGAATGTTAATTGTAAAGATCGCACAGAACAACAGCAGCAGAGAAAGAAAAGTGCAGCTGGACACGTCACGATCAATCTAGCTAGTATTGATACTCGGACCAGTATGATCGATACTACCCAGATAATCAATGAAGTCTTAAATGTGTTGGGAATCACAACATAATCCGGACACGAGAACACAGAAATCATGATTGATTCAGCCTGATTTGATACAACAGACCAAAAATAAGAGTCTTTTGAAGCTTTTCAAGCTCAAACTGATCAATTGATTGGTTGATTAAGAAAAGCAGATTTGAGGAAGACAAACAAAGAGAAATCCACACCGACAGTGAACTCACCGCTCACTGCTGTTTGTGGACGCAGAGCTCGGTTTGTTAACTGACTGACGGGTCGTCTCTCTGGTTCCTGATTGGTCGAGAGCCGAGGGCGTGAAGGAGGAGGGAGGAGGAGCGACGCCGGCGAGGTCGTGTGAAACCACAGTTCTCATCTTGTCCTCGTCGGACTTGTTGGCCTCCAGACTGACGAGCGGAGCAGCTCTCTTCTCCTTCCTCCTCTTGTCCTCCTCCTCTTTCTTCTTCCTCCTCTCCATCTCTTCCTTCTCCTGCAGATGCTTCTTCATCTGTTCCTCCTCTCGCTTCTTCCTGTTTTCTTCCTCCTTCCTTCTCCTCTCTGCTCTCTCTTTCTCCTCTCTACGTCTCTCCTCCTCCTCCCTCACTTTCCTTTCCTCCTGCCTTCTCTTCTCCTCTTGCAGTCGTCTCTCCTTTTCTTCTTCCTCCCTTTTCACCCTCTCCTTTTCTTTCTGCTCCTTCAACAGTCTCTCTTTCCTCCTCTCCTCCCCCTCCCTTTCCTTCCTCTCCATCCTTTCTTTCTCCTCCCTCTCCTTCTTTACTTCCTCTTCCCTCTTTCGTCTGTCCACTTCTGCCTCCCTTCTCTTTCCTTCTGCCTCTTTCCTCCTCTCCTCCTCCTCCTCCCTCTTCTTCCTCTCCTTCTCTACCTCATTCTTCTGTCTCTCTTCCTCCTCTTTCATGTTCTTCTCTTTTTCCTCCTTCAAGCGTTTCTCCTCCATCTTCTTCCTCTCCTCCTCCTCCAGGAGCCTCTTCTTCTCTTCCTCCCTCCTCTGTCTTTGCTCTTCAAACACTCTCCCCTCCTCCATCTTTTTCTCCTCCTCCTCTTTCATCTTCCTCAAGAATCTTTCTCTCTCGAGCCTCCTCTCCTCCTCCCTCTTGAGTTTCTCCTTTTCCTCTTCCACCTCTAGGAGTCTCCTCTGCTGTTTCCTCCTCTCTTCCTCCTCCTGCTTCCTCTTCTCCTCCTCCTCCCTCAGCTTCTCCTGTTTGTCTCTCCTCTCCTTCAGTAGTCTCTCCTCCTCGCGTTTCCTCCTCTCCCTCTCCTTCTTGACCTCCTCCTCCTCCTGTAAGAATCTCTTCTTCTCCTCCTCTAACAATCTCTTCTTCTCCTCCTCATGTTTTCTCATCTCTTCCTCCTTCCTCCTCTTTTCCTCTTCCTCTTTTTTAAGGATTTCTTTCTCCTTCTGTTTCTCCTGCTCTGCCTTCACCATCACCTCCTTCTCCGTCGCTGCTCCTGCTACCTGCAGCTTTTCTCCAGAGGCCTTTTGATTGGTTTTCTGTTCAAGACTGCAGAACAGATAAACAATAACTCCTTAATCCTGAATCTGTGTGTGTGTTTCACCATCATCAGCACTTTCACTTCACATTTTGAAACCTGGATGTGGATTTTATCTACGAACATGAATACTCACCCTGGAGGACACCGTTTGATAGTTTCCCTCTTAGAGTCATCGTCTTCCAGAAACAAGCCGCCTGATTCGTGTCTCTGGTTAAACGACTCGAAGACGATGTCGTCAAAGTCGGGATCGGGCTCGGGCTGTGCCAGCGGCGGCTTATCGGTCTTTAAAGTGCTAATCATACTCTCATTGGCTGGCTTTTGCAAATCGCTTGGCTGTTTGGGCGTGATAAACGCCGCCACAACAGAGGTGGAGGGCTGCTGAGGGGCGGAGCTCCCACCGCAGGAGAAAGGCCACGGAGGGGGCGGGGCTACAATCAGCTCTGAGCGTGAATGGGCCGGACTGGGGACAGAAATACTGGAGGTCAGCCTCGAGAGACGGGCGGGTGAGAGTTCAAGCTGAGCGTGCAGGAGGCGATTAGCGGGGAAACAGACCACACAGCCGGACGTGTGCTGGAAGGTCAGCGCAACGAGAGGCAGCGTGCAAAACACTCTGCAGCTGTTAGCACGTGTTAGCATCCAGGAAACACCGAGAACAAAGCAGCCGTCACACCGTCAGCGTCTGAGGATCGACACAGTCCTCGATCCTCGATCAACAAACAGGATGAAGCGTTACTAAAACACACACGTGTCAGCAAGCCGAGGCAGGTTCGCCTCCGTCAGCACTCAGGTGGGTTAGCTCAGGATCATTGTCGGGTCTTTGTTGTGCAAATTTAGAATATACAATTAAAGACAAAAGGATTAAAGGAGGAATAAGTGATCAGTGATCCACTCAGAGGAAAGATACACTGATGTCCAAACACCCTTATTGTCACAGCGTGGACACTGTGTCTCCAGGCCGTGAGTAAGTATAATAACAATAAGAACAGTTTGACGTTTAGAGAAGAATGCTTATTTGCTTTCTCGCTCACAGTCAGAAGAGAAGATTGATTCCACTCTCATGTCTGAAGCTAGCACCAGCAGTTGGCTTAGCTTAGCATAAAGACTGGACACAGTTAGCCTGGTCTCCTCAGCTAATCTGTTTCCAGTATTATCACAGACAGAAGACGTAGAGACACGTGACAAGATGGAAACAGGGTCGTAGACTGGAATGGGGAGAAAATGCGTGTTAGTGTCTCGTCTCTGCAGAGACCCTGCAGCCCTCGGCCTCGACTGTCTGATTCTGTTGCTGCTCGGGACGCTTTACCAACTATAAATGTCGATATTTGATGTCCTGGGAATGAGACTCAACACTAAACTATGTTTCTGTTGCGTTGACAAACTGCTCAGACAAATCCGACTGATTCTACCTCTAAGTTTTGGGAATTATTGTCTTCAAACAATCGGCATTACTCACGAAATGTATTAAAGTTTTCCTGACTTTTCTGGGTTTGAACAAATATACAACAAAGGTCGTTTATAAGGTAGAAATGTTTCCTGCTACACGTTTAACAGACAGGCATGAGAGTGTTACTGATCTCCTGATGTAACTCTCAGTTAGAAAGCAAACGTTTCCCACAGTGTTGAACTATTCCTTTATGTAATTATACCTTCCAGCACGCAGCACGTCTCAGATTTAAAGATGTGCGCTCTACATTTTCGTTTTCACGACTCTGTTTCTTCTCAACACAACAACAGCGAGAAGAATCTGAACTTTCTGACCCACATTATGATTCTGACACATTTTGTGATCCACATTGTTTCTCCGCGGCTCCACCGGCCTTCACGACGCCTCTTCTTCTTCTTCTGTGGTCTGCTCACACATTTTTCTACCCACACAGCCAAACCAAGCAATCTAGATTTAGACACTGAACACACGACCTCACCTGATCTTTGCCGGTCCAGCTTTGTTTTCTGTGATGGCCATCTTTGAATCCTGTGCCGGTCTGATCTGGACTGAACCGGAGCTCACAGCTGTCTCCTTGTCTGCTTGACTGAAGGGGAACGTTGAGCCTAAGAAGAGCAAATATTTAGGTCAGACAACGAATCTCACACCGTGGGTGAGAGAGGGAGTTTGTCACCGGCTGATGTACCTGGCGGAGCAGGAGGAGCAGAAGGAGAGACAACGAGCTGAGGGCGAGGAGAGGAGAATAAAACAGAGGTGGAATACGAAGAAGAGTGAGGAGGGGAGGAGCGAGGGAGGGAGGCGGCGAGGGCCGGAGCAACGGGGTCGCACAGAGCATCAAGGTCCGGACTGCTTAACAGAGGTACAGGGGTGATGTCAGCACCTGAGGTAAGCCACGCCCCCTGAGCACCTGAGGACAGCAGAGAGGAAGGACAGGGAAGACGGGAAAAATGGCAGATTATATGAAGCAGAATGAAGAATGAAGCACAGAGAAGAAAGAGAAGGTTACCTGACTCGGAGGTAGAGGGGTGAGATTTGGGGACGGGAGGCGTCGACACAAGAGGAAGAGGAGCATCGACGGAGAAAGGAGAGGGGGAGGTGGGACGGGCGATGGACTTAACGATCTGAGGTCTGAAAGTGTGAGAGCGGCCTATCAGAGAGGAGAGAAGACGACAGAAGAGATAAGACAAGAGAAGAAGAAGAAGAAGAAGAAGAAGAAGAAGAAGACTGGCATCTCGTCAGACAGCTGAAGCAGAGACGAACCGGAGACTGAGTCCACATCATCTGACGTTTGAGCCTCCAGGGGGCGCCGTTGTTGTGAAACAGGAACTGAGGCGAGGAGAGGAGGAGTGATGAAGAAAAAGAGGAAGAAGAGAAAACGATGTAAGAGTGAAAGGGGAACAGCAGAGCTCCACCACAGAGGAGATCTGAACAGTGACGCGATCTGAGTCCGGCTGCTGTCCAACAATCAGGCGTGTCAAAGTGACCAGAATACTGATACAAAATCAATAACAAAGCTGAATGAATATTTAATTTTCACTATGTTCAACATGTGTTTATATCTGTAGGTATAGTTTGGAATAGTCCATAGAAGAGAGAGAAAAGTTAAGCACATATTTTTACTTAATTAATTGTTTATTTTATCTCATTTTACGTAGCGATTGATCAGTTATTGGATCTGATATTCTGTATTTTTCTCATGAACAGAATCTGTGTTTCTGTTTTTCTTTCTTATGTTTTTTCCTGTCAGATTCCCAGCAAAGTAAATTAATTTAAAAACGAGCCGTCTAATAATAAAGCAATAATATTCTGAATCTGTAAAATAATTAGTTCATTACTTTGCTGATCATTTAAATGTTTGCCTCAAGAAATACTCAAGCAAAGTACAAAAACTTCACAAATTACCTCCATAATTAATCGACTCTAATAAAAAAACAATATTGATCGATCCCCAGTTTCATGTATGTTCTGAAACGTGAGTTATTGGTAGACGACACTCAGGATTGTGTGTATTTGGACCGGCCTAACTTTAAAGTAAATACATTCAGTTCACAGGAACGTTGTTGCCTTCAGTTCTCATGTTTAACTCAAACTGATCGTGTATAAATCTCCCTCACAACAAGCCGCACCGTCCATAAGTTGTACTGTACGCACTATTTTTAAATCACGTGGAAAATGAAGTGAAAGCAGAACATCACACACGAGGAATCAGTTAAATCTGAAGCATGCAGCATGCCTGACTCTCTCTTCCAGCCCCGTTTGTACCTTTTCCTGAGCCCGACTGGAAGATTCTGGGCAGAGATGGAGGCTGCGAGAGGCTCCGGGTGGGTGGAGGGTGAGCTGACGGAGGCTCGGAGGACGGGGAGGGCTGACGGGGAGAGGAGGAGGAGGACGTGGACAGGATGGTTTTATGGGTCAGATTAGTAGACACAGTCAGAGATGTCGTTTGTGGAGCCGTGGAGGACGATGTTATGAGACTCTTGGGCATCATAAGATCAGGAGATGAGGAGGTGATTTCAGAGACGGGGAAGAAGAAGGTGGAGGCTGAAGGGAAGAGGGGGTGATTTGGGGAAAAGGCGTGGAGGATTTGGGGGATGGAGGATTTGCAGGAGGCACATCAGAGAGAGGCGGGACAGAGGAGGTGCTCTGGACCGAGGGAGGGACCAGGGAGCTGCGAGGATCCGGCTCAGGAGAGGCCAGAACCTCAGGGAGAAGAGCGCTGGCTGATTTTTTGTGCTTAGATCTGGGTGAGGGCTGAGGGGACGGGCCGGGGGAGGGTTGGATCTCTGGCTGGACAGGGGTGGAGGTGGTGAAGGGGTGTCGGCTGCGACGGGGCGAGGGGCGTGGAGCGAGAGGCAGAGGGGGGCGGGAGTGGACGCCATCCCCTTCACCGGCTGGACGAACAGATGGGTGGAAGGAAGGATGGATGGATGGAAAAGACAAAAGGAAAAGAGTGAAAATGAAATGAGGATCAGAATCACAGGACTGCTGGGATCCTCATGTCGCCACACTGTGATATGAGGATCATCTGTTAATCACGTGACTCAAACAAACAAACAAACACGACACGGCGCTGTGATGACTCACCGCTCGTCTGAGGAGCGACAGGTGGATACCAAAAAAACTGAAACTGAAACTACAGACGGCTTCGGGACGCTCCTGATCTCGTTACTCTTTGTTCACCTCAAACTGCGAATCAACAGCTCAGTTTGCAGAATTACAAAGAGGAAGAAAGTCACGAGTCCTGCATGCT
Source organism: Sparus aurata (assembly GCF_900880675.1). Taxonomy (NCBI): domain Eukaryota; kingdom Metazoa; phylum Chordata; class Actinopteri; order Spariformes; family Sparidae; genus Sparus; species Sparus aurata. The sequence continues at coordinate 2,678,777 of NC_044199.1, forward strand.
CAGTCAGATGTTTCAAACTAAACATGGAAGTCAATTATAGTTACATTACATTACAAGCCGTCTGATTTCAGAGTTGTTCTCAGTCTTAATGTCACGCTGGACACAACGACCTCTATGTGCCATGTTGCAGCACCATCACATGATTCTCGGCAGCGTCTGATGTCCAGATGAGACATTTTTTGGTATGCAGAACGAATGTGTGAAATTCTGTTATACAAGCTGAGCCTCCCAACAACAGACAGGACGAGAGGGAGAGTCTGTTCGGGCAGGAAACATCAGCAGCAGCAGCGAGTGAAAGGAAGAAGACAGGAGGAAGCTACCTGAGGATGATGAAGAGAGTCCGGTGGAGTTTCTCTTGTCGGGCGGAGGAGGAGCCGGGCGATTCGGGCGAGTTAGAGTGTGAGGAGCGACTGCAGCAGCCAGAAGAGAGTGAAGCAGAAGAAGGTGACGGGGATAGGAGAGGAAAAGGAAAAGGAAGTGTCAGAGGAAACAAGTGAGTGAAGGTCAGATGAGAAGAAGCAGAAGACAGTTCACCTGTGGCAGAGACGGACTTCTTGTCCTCCTCTTCGTCACTCTCATTGAAGTCATCCAGATTGCCGATATCAGCGGGTTTGACGCTCATCAGACTGGCCAGACTCTGCATGTCTTCATCGCTGAGGAACAAACAAACACACACTAAAACACTCGTCATGAGAAATAACATGAAGCTGCTGAGGGTTAATTTATCTGCCTCCAACAATAAACGCCATCATCGGGTAAAACTGACTCACGTCGCTTTCCCCTCGCGTACAAAGACACACGACAGCGACAGCTTGAGCGTGGCCTCCACCACTTTGACCGACAGCGGCTTCAGCTTCAGCGTCAGGTCGGTCTGCGTCGGCGTCGGACTGGCGAACCGCTTCAGGTTGATGTCGGCGGACGCCAGAACCTTACGATGCCCTTTGTTCTCCTGCAGGTGACGGACAGAAACAAAGGATCAGAGAATTCAGAGCTCACTTATCTCGAGTTGTTGTCACTGACGATTTAAACATGTGAGCTACATCTCAACGGTGGGTCACTACAACGACCTCGTGTCAGATTCTAGATGGTTACATGTTCTGTTTTGGGAATTATTAAAGGACTAGAAGTATAAAGTAGCCCATATTAATATGAGAAGTAATTAAGTTGGGTTCATTTTGCTGCTTTGGAAACTCTTGTAAGTCAAACAGACAGGAGATACTCACACCCTCGATGACAAACGTCCACTCTTTGTCCTCAAACTCATCAGCGTTGACCTCCTGAGGACGTGAGAACAAACAATTAACATTATAACGAGCATTTTAAAACTTCTGTTGCATGTATATATTTAGAGAACGGCCTGTCTGTCCGTCAGGTGCAGTCACAAAACTTTAACAAAGAGTGCAAAGATGAATGTTGTCTCAGGTGACTACACAGTAAGAACTACTGAGAGGTAATTAGTAAGAAGGTTACATGCTGACGGGCTTTGGGTCGTGTGATCCTCCATTAAATCATTTATTTCATGTTGTTTTATTGTAAAGTTTTGGGATCAATAAGAACTCTGAACGAAGGTTTTCACTTCGCCGCAGCGTGATGATGTTTGTATTAATCCTCCTTCTGTTTATGGAAACATCTGCATTAATCTATTTGAGTATTTTCTCTTGAACGTGTCACACATCTGCACGACTGCACTGGTTCTGGTTCTGGTTCTGGTACCTTGAAGAGCGTCACAGAGATGTCGATGTTCTCCGGGACGGGCCACACCACCATCCCCTTGTAGGGGTTCTTGATTCCAGGCTGCCAACTGTGGAGCTGCACACACAAACAACACAGTGAGATCGAGCGTGTGTGTATGTGTGTGTGTGTGTGCGTGTGTGCGTGTGTGTGTGTGTGGCGTTTCAGTGGTTTCACCTTGGAGCACATGCGTCGGTTCCTCCTGGTCCAAACCACCCGCAGCTTGTCTGGTTGCCTGTAGAAACACAGAAACACAGATGAAAACACAGAGTGACGTCTCGGCACTCGGAAAATAAAAACGTCACCATGTTCAAACTTTATTTAAAAGGTGTCTCCAAACAAAATGGACGAGGAAGTTTTAACTAAAGGTCTTGTGACGGTGAATAATGATGCCTCGAAGTCAAAGACGTGACGTGTGAGTGTTGTGCATTGTATTGACATGTTTGTATATTAATAATAAAGCTACACAATGTTTAACGTGTGTGTGTGTGTGTGTGTGTGTGTGTACAAGGTTTGTGTGTCAGTTCCATTGTGTTTTCTCAGGCCGATGCAGAACAGGAAGAGAAACTGGAAGCTGCGCAGTCATGTGACCCGACTCTATCTGAATGTGAGGCGTGCCTCCTGACAGGAACACACACACACACACACACACACACACACACACACACACACACACACACACACACAACACACACGCACACACACACCGAAGCACATACTAAAAACCTCACACTCCTTGACTCCACATATATTATTCTTACAATCGTTTAACACCTCCGGATGTTCTTCAGTGTATTAATAGAAACGGTTTGTGTGTCTCAGGCTTCAGTGGATCAAGTGTGTGTGTGTGTGTGTGTGTGTGTGTGTGTGTGTGTGTGTGTGTGCTTCTGAGTTTAAGTGAACTGTGTCAGGAGGTCAGGAGAGGAGTCAGATATAACCTGATGGAGGAACAACGAGCGAGGAAGGAACAGTGAATACAGAACAACCCAGAACATAAAGACTTCACAACCACAACGATGGTTTTTATTCCACCGCTGATGAGATGATCAATAAACATTTCTTGTGTTCCTAAAAGTGTTCTTGTAAAGATACTGCTGTTGATAATTGTTTGATTAAGTCTGTGACATCACACCGTCTCTGTATCGTTGTCTCACTGCTGTCATGTACAACGTGTCGACCCTTCTTATCTTTGTCCTCTTGTGTTTTTCGTCCTTTCATCCAACAGAACTCGTGCAGGATTTATCTTGTTCATGCAGCTGCGTTATCATGCAAATACAACCTCACAGGCCTCCTGTCAGCTGCCGGTCTGAGTTTCAAGAGTTTTTCTACTAAAAACAGCAAGTGAGAGCCAAAACAGTAACACTCTCTGGAATTTGTAATTCCAAAAATGCAGATTTAAAGGCAACTTTACAGGATGTGCTGTTTGTAACGTACCATTCAAAGGTAAAATAAGTGATTCCAGGGAGAGATATTTACAGATCGATCCCAGATCAGCAATTACAAACCAGCCAAACTAATTCAGCGACGGTATCTGACGACCTGTGAAGGAAACCAGTCGACTATCTTTCTCCAGGATTTGCTGATTTCCATAAACGACTCTGGACACGTTTTTCTCTCTGCTGATCAGAACATTAGGTGACACAAACGTGACGATAGAGAAACAGAACTGGTCTTTGACTGATACAACTCTTTATTTGGACATCTTAAAGGTGCACTTTGCAACTTTTTCAGTAACTCTTTTGGTTATAGAGTCTTATATTATTGATCTTTAGGCCTGCTGGATGGACAACATGCTCTTTTTGTTCTCGAAACTCAAAACACAGGCCTGTTCTCTCTCATGTGGCTTTGAAGTACGTCATAAAACTCTACATGCAAACTGCTACTTCTTGTGTCGAGAGCTGTGCCTCTATTTATAGGCCTGTACTATTAAAAAGTTCCATAATGCACCTTTATGACGTAAGTTTGTTGAACGCCTAAATGGTCTAAAGTGCTCGAAAACCACAAGTTGAAACAAAGAGAAATCCACCAAACCAGGAACACAAACTATTGCTTCCTGATGTGGGAGGTGGAGTGAATGAATTACTTGAATTTCCTCAATAACGTTTGAAAAGATAAATACCATCCATTAAATGTATTCATCCTCTGTTTAAGATTAAAGGCTTCACAACAGGCAGAACCACTTTGCTGTGCTTCAGTCTGATTAAATGCTTTGGGGCGCGTAAACAAACATCTTAGAAATGACTTTATTGTTCATGTAAACAACTGAACGTCTCATCAGAATGACTAAAGTGTTTCACTTCCAGCAGCCTCAGTTGCACATCATCTGCTGCAAAGTCTAAATATGTCTCAGTAACAAGTCTGTGCGGGAGAAGAAAGCCAGAGGTCTCAAATCATCACACTAAATTAGAACAACCCTCCCAAACACACACACACACACACACACACACCCACACACACACATAACTTTGTGTACACAAACATGTGACTTGTGAGACATTTTCAACCCCTCGAGGCAGAAAGAGTTCCTTTTCCTGCCTCTCATGTCTGATGAGATCTTGAGACTCTGACAGAGTTTAATCGCACACAAACTTTTTCAGAACCAAGCCGACAGTAAAGTGACTGAAACTTTGGGTTAACCTCCTCTGTTGTCTCTCCTCCTCCTCCTTTCTGTGGTTTTTGACTGAACATCAGCACTAAAGACGTATAAACTCTGATTTCATCATGTGGGAGTTGTCACTCTTTCTAAATCACAGAGTCTCGTCTCCGTGTCCACACAACACAAGCACTCTGCTGCCGATCAAACTCTATTGACGAGAGCTTTCCGTCGTTGTAGTAAAAAAACTAATCTGTGTTTCTTATCGAGCTGCTGACAGAACAATTACACAATTATTCCTTACTTCAGAGTAATCTGGACAGATAAGAAGAGGTAACGTGGGCAAAAGTTACTACAGATAATACAGAAGCTTCTCTGTGATACGTCAGAGGAAACTGCAACGTGACAATTAAATAGGTCAAAGAAAGATTTAATCATATTCTGGTGTTGAGTGTTGCGTCAGCGGCCCGTGCTGCATCACCTGGACACCCCCCAAATGTTTTTGTAAAACAGGAAGTTGCACAAGAGAGAGGGGGAAACCTGACGAGACTCGAGCCCGACATGTACGAAGTGATCTGACTGCATCTCTGAAAGTAACAGTGAGGAGACGAGTGAATCTGCTGCTTCCTGATTATGATGAATTATTAAATATAGAAGTTGAATGTACATCAATAACTGTACAATGATTATATGTTAATATCAGTGATCTTAATGATCAGCTGATCTCTTGGCATACAAACACAACCTTCTCCTCAGCTGTGTGAGGGACATTTACTGTATTTTGAGGTCTTCTACTTGAGTATTTCCATTTTCTGCTATTTTATACTTCCACTTCACTAATTACAGATGAAAACATTGTCCTTTTTACTCCACTATATTTTAAGCCATTGGTGAATTTGCAGATTCACATTATTAAAACAAAATCTTATCAAATAAAATATTAAATTCTGATGTGCTCGTGGGTTTGAAGCAGCACAACGTTTCATGGTTTCATGCTATGATACCGTGAAGGCCTTCATTTGCTTATCTGTTAAACTGAATGCTACTGTGTCAGTGGTATGAAAATTAAGTGATATTTTACACAACGTGGAAGATAATTTCATAGCCAGGGAGTCGAGCCATTTTGGTTTCATGCACCACTGACCAGCTTTTACAGTAATGAATGGCTCTCAGCCTCCAACAGGTTTTACTGTCACACCTTTGTTTACAGCGCTAGCACAGAAGGAACAGGACAGGCCGTGGCTATCTTGTTAGCATGCTAACTTAAGTTAACATCTCTGCAACACATTACATAGACATAATGTGAAAACTGCTATTAATTTACATCCTGTTGATCATTTTAGTTTAAAGTTACTTCACTTCTCATATATAGCCCCTTTAAGTCGGCCTATATTCTGATGCTAATAACCTTCTTTTGTAGTTTCACTGAAGTAAACATTAAATCTAGAACTTTTCCTTGTAACTGAGTATTTCTACACTCTGGTACGCTACTTTAACTTAAATTCCAACTGTAACTGCTAACTGCTGATAGGTGTACTGTACATCTCTGACTGTTGCTTCCGTTAGCTTGTTAGCTCAGTTAGCTGTGCAGCTAGCTTGACTATCAGTGGAGTGTTGGTGTTTACACCGCTTGTACACTTTGGACCGCTGGGAGAAAGAGGTGTTCAGGCCCAGTGCAGCTGGTTAGCATGCTAACGTCAGTAGATACTTCTATAGAATACAAAGAAGTCTTTAACATAATGTCAAAACTGTAATTTCTTCACTTTCTGTTGATCATTTTAGCTATTTTTTATGTCTTGACCTAAACTATTTACATAAAGCACCTTTAAGTTGATATATTTTGATGCTAATAGCATATTATAATATTATTACACTGGTACATTACTTTAACTTTAAAGTGCAATCTGTAAGATTTAGTCTTCTTGAATTCATACTGTAAGTGCTAACTGCTGCTAGGTACAATCTTTGTATACATCCCTGACTACTGTTAGCTTGTAAGCTCAGTTAGCTGCCCAGCTAGCTTGACTACTGTGCTTACACTGCCTGCACACTTTGGACTACTTGGTGAAAGAGATTTTCAGGCCAAGTGCTAGCTTGTTAGCCTGCTAGCTACTCCTGAAGTCTTTCATATTACTTTTACCTCCTCACATTCTGTTGATAATAATGAATAATAATACTTTTAATAATAATAACAATAATAATAATAATTACTTTTAGGTAAAATTCTTACATATAGCCCCTTTAAGTTTGCCTATATTTGGATAATAATAGCATAATATCGTAGTTTTACTGAAGTAAACATTAAATCTATAACTTTTCCTTGTAACTGAGTATTTCTACACTGTGGTACTGCTAACTGCTGCTGAGTGTACTCTTTTTAATCCCTGACTGTTGCTACCATTAGCTTGTTAGTTCAGTTAGCTGTGCAGCTAGCTTGACTACCAGGGGAGTGTTGATGTTTATACACTTACACACTTTAAAGAGGTTTTCAGGTCCTGCTAGCTTGTTAGCCTGCTAGCTACCCGATATCTCTTCTAAACAAGTCTTTCACATTACTTTTACCTCCTGGCATTCTGTTGATAATAATTAACCTTTTAGCTAAAATTTTTACAAAAAAGTGAAGCAGTGTTGCTCAGCTGTTTATCGGTGGACGGGTCGGGACTCGAACCCGCGGCAGCTCCGGCCGCTCCGCACATGTACACACATGAGAGCCGCCCTCATCCCTCACAGTGAAGCGGAAAGACCCACAACACGAGAATGAACGCGGTCCTAGCGGAGTTTTATTATACCTAATAATAAACATGTCCTCCGTGTGTTCTGTACATGTCACACAGAGAACCTCCTCGCTGCTGGAGGACGGCGGGATGTGAACACTCACCATTTCTTCGTGCACTCCAGAGACAGTTCCTGGTAAGAAGCGACAAACTGAAACTTTGACGCCTTTTTACCAACTCGCTGGAGTCTCTTCCAAACCGAAGTCATGGCTTCTTCTTCTTCTTCTTCTTCTACAGAACAGGGAGACGAAAAGCAAACTTCTCCGAATCACAAATAATCCAACTCGACTCCTTAAAAGGTCTCCTTCTCCTCCGCGTGCGTCTGAGGATGATGATGATGATGATCACACAAGCTGCGACTCGCGCTCATTGGAAATAAGTTGAATCACCTCCGACTTCAAATAAATAAATAAATAAATAAAGAAGTGTCGTCATGAGTCGAGGAGAGACAGATGCAACCTGAGACAGGAAGTCCTGCTGTCACTCACACCTTCATTCACAACTTCTCTTCTTCTCTCTTCCTCTGTGGTTCTGTTCTTGTCTGGCAGGGATCCACAAGCAGACAGCACCTCTGACTCAAGTTGTGTCAGAGTTGTGCAGCCTGGAGAGTGAGTCCTTCCTCCCTCCCTCCCTCCCCACAGACAGGCAGCCAGAGGGTGAGACAGGATATGCAAAGAGTGTGTGTGTGTGTGTGTGTGTGTGCTGGTGATGCAGCAGTATGCAAAGGTTTACAGGTGAGACAGTGAGGTAACAGTGGCTGCACTTTGATCCTGACTGTCTGTGTCACTGCAACAAGCTTATCTCACAATTACTGTTTCACTTAATCAGCCGTGTGAGCCAATCAGAGAGCAGCTCCCTCCTGCGACACACTGACACTTATTGTTGGGTTTTATAATAAACTGAGCTCATGGGTTTTTAAACTCATGTCATTTCCTGAGTCAACGTCACCGAGCGCTCTGCAGAGAGGTGCGTGTGAATTACAGAGGGATAGTTTCCATGGAGGGTGCCAGCTGAGTCCGAGCAGTGTGTGTGTGTGTGTGTGTGTGTGTGTTCAGGCTAAGTCGAGGCAAAGGGATTTTCCTCAGTGAGAGCAGGAGGGTATTTTTAGGTGGGGGAGCAGGGATGGATGGATGGACGGAGGCAGCTGGGGTGGAGGAGCAGCAGGGGGAACGACTCTCTCATGACTCAGAACTGATCTAGTGTTACAGCGCCGGTCCAACACTCGACCTGCAGCTCGGACGGCTTCAGTTTAAAAACAAACTTCTTTGCAAACAGGGATAATGATTTAAAGGTGCGATATGTGAGAACTCAAAATCAGACTCCAAACAGACAGGGGGGGCAGCATATCACCAGAGTAACTGCCAAGCTGCTAGCTGCGCAGCTAACTAGCTAACTGCAGCCTTAACGTAAAAGTAACATGAAGACTTATTGTGTAGAAGAGATATCAGGAGTAGCTAGCATGCTAACAAGTTAGCGCCAGGCATGATAACCTCTTTAATCCAGCGTGTGTGTAAGCGGTGTAAACACCAACACTCCACTGGTAGTCAAGCTAGCTGGACAGCTAACTGAGCTAACAAGCTAACAGTAGCAACAGTCAGGCATGTATAAAAAGAATACACCTAGCAGCATAGATAGATAGATAACCCCTCGGATTAATAAAGCTATCTATCTATCTATCTATCTATCTATCTATCTATCTCCTGCTAGCTAAGGCTGCAGTTAGCTAGTTAGCTGTGCAGCTAGCAGTTCAGACTGGGAGCTCAAAGCATAGGGAAAATATATGTGTTTACATCACTTGCATGCTAGCTAGTTTTCGTGCTAAGCATGCTTTACAACACAATACACAGATGTCATAACATCAGAACTTTTATTTCTTCACATTTTGTTGATCGTTTTAGTGAAGTTTTGATTGTTTACAACCCAAATTCTTACATGTTGCACCTTTAAATCTAGAACGGGCCTTTTGAGTTAGAGCGTGAACGCTGAACATCATATTTGATACGTTAACTTCCATTAGACATCTGCTAACGTTAGCATTCTACCACTTCCCGGCTAACTTGACTGTTTGATAATGTCATGTGATACAAAAGACAAGGAATACATTAATTCTACAATATCAGCGCACATCTCAGACACATTCATCTATGCCTATAGTGAAAACGCACTTGTGAAAGTGAAATAAAAGTGGTTAAATGCTACAGATGTGTTGTTCGACCTTGACATATGGCCCCATGTTCCTCCAGATTGTCACCATTTGTTGTCTGAACAATCAGGAAGTGGTAAAAAGACAACAATTTATCAGATTCCCTATGTTTTTATAACTTGAAACCTGGAACACAGCAGCATATTTTCCCACAATTCATGTTTCCCACTGCGAGTGTGATGTCAGAGAAAAAAGGCAGCCGAATGAATAATCTGTGATGGACAACACGTAACCTGGTGGCAACCAGAAGCTAGCAGCTGTTAGCAGGATTTAGCTCGATTCCTCCACTGCTGCTCCAAAGTTTCTGCTTTGAATCCAACACAGACCTTTATATAGTGCGTCCTTCCTTATGTTATTACTTCCTTTAGTGGAACAGTATGTCACACATGTTTATTTAACTTGGGTCATTTCCTCTCGTGAAGGACGGATCTCACCATCCTTTGTTCTGCAGCTCCCCCGCTAACACCTGAGTGCACTAATAATACTTGTGATTATAACTGATGGACAGCAAGAGAGCAACAGGTGAGAGGAAAGAACCCACGTTCACATCCAGGTGATGATCGCCACCACAGAAACAGGTGTTGTGAGGGCGACAGCAGATGCACAGAGAGACAGACATGCAGAGAGACAGACAGGCTTCTAACAATAACCACAACACATGTTGATTATAAATAGACAACAGCAGGAGACGTCGCTCCCCTTCAGCTTCTCCTCACTCTGATGACTCGTCGTGACCTCAGAGTCGTTCTCTTTACCAGAGACAGTCTGTCCTCTGTTGGTCATTAGTGGATATATCACCCCTGATTAATGTTAATTCAAATACAGACATCTGACTGAGTGTGTCTGTGGTAAAAACACTGTTGTCATTCACAGGATTCACCAAACTAATTCACTGTGGAGAGAACTGTAATGAAGTTTGTCTAGAGATTCAATGAAGGATTGAACTGTTTCCTCTGGGCGGACAGCGACACTTCTGTTAGAGAAGAACTCCATCAGACAGCTGCGGCTGATTCAGAACGCTGCTGCTCGAGTCCTAGCAAGAGCCAAAAAAATAGATCACATCACTCCAGTTCTTAGATCTTTACACTGGCTTCCTGTCTGTCAAAGAATAAATGAAGAATAAATATGAACCATCCAGACCTCTGAGATCGTCAGGTACCGGTCTGCTTTCAGTCCCCAGAGTCAGAGTCACTTTGAGTTGCCTTGTGTCTGAATTGTGTTATACAAATAAACTTGCCTTGCCTAGAGAAACCTCGTACAGTCGTAACTGTAGTGTCATAAAAACAAAACAGAGATTCAAAGTTAGAAATTCACTGTAAAGTGATTAATACTGCAATAATAAGTTGTTTTATTTTGTAGACACAGATACAAAATACTGAAAAAATCTCCTTATTGGTGAAAAGTTAAAGGCTGTTCAGTGTTTCTACCTCCACCACCCGCGTCCATCTGTTGGTTAGTTTATTGATTAATCTTTTTGTTAGTTGGTTTGTTAGCTAGCTCATTGATTGGTTGCCAAACCAAACACACAACAAACCAACTAAACAACTTTAGCTCGTATGTTGTGTGTTTGTATGTTTGTTTTGTTGGTTGATTGTTTGTTTGCTTGGTTGTTTACTTGGTTTGTTGTGTTTGGTTGGTTGGTTTTCTTGTTAACAAAAGAAACAAACAAACCAAATAACCAACAAACAAACACACAATAAACCAATCAACTAAACAAACAAACAATCAACCAAACAAACACACAATAAACCAATCAACTAAACAAACAAACAAACAACCAAACAATTGTCTTGTTGTGTGTTTGTTTGTTGGGTTGATCATTTGTTTGTTTGTTTTTTTTTCCGGTTGGTTGTTTTGGATTGGTTTTGTTTTCAATGGGAAAAGTCAAGTTGTTGAGATTTACTGGGGCTCTGGTTCGACAGAATAACGACCAAACAACACTTTGAAAATATTCTTTCCTCATATTTAATCAGAAGAAATCGTCAGACGCTCGTAGAATTAACGACGACACAGTTTATATGTTCTTCAGTTCAGAGCTGAACGTCTGAGAAAACAACATGATAAGAAAAATCATCTTATTCAGTTTACAAAAAACAGTGTGCAGAATCTGAGAGCTGGTTTCATCCCACACTGTAGTCAGAGATGTCACAATATTCCTCTGAAACACTTCAACCGTTTAACTTTAATGCCGAGCAGCATGTAGCGGCATGTAGCAGCATGTAGCAGCATGTAGATTATGCAATCAAGAGCAGAGAGCTGATAAGATCTGGTGTCACTCGCTTCAGTCTGGATTTATGTCTCTGTTTTAATCGATTTTACCATCAGCAGATGATGTAAAATGCAAATTTAGCAGGTAGAGTGAGTTAATCAGAAAGACAACAGCCTGATATCAGAGCTATTGATCTGCTTTCATTTGATAAACTATGGGGCGGGGCTTCAAAACACTTTACTCTTTTAATCTTTAGCATCACTGATAATAATTTTGCCTTGTCAGACTCAGTTTTTGACCCTGTTTGGACAGAAAACCCTGAAACTTCACATGACAAACCAATCGTGACAAAACAACAACAAGTGGAACAACAGAGAGTAAAAACTACAATCTGTCTCAGTGAATCCAGAGTTTTAAAACACTTCAGGCTCCTTCGTCTTATCAGACGGCTGAAGCTGAATATCAAACCTGATGTTAAGATGCAGTGCAGCCAAACACAACAAGCGCACAAGTATGTCACAACACAAAGGCCACGTGTGTGATGTCAGACACCTCCAGCAGCAGTGAAAACAGAGAAAGTCATTGTTGTTTGACAGAAATGTCAAAAGAATGTGGATAAAGTTAAATACAGCGCGACGTGCGTGAGACGTCGTGCGTCTTTATTAGGGAATCTGAAAGGAGTCCTTGATCCACTGGTCCCTGGAGTTACCGCCGGGTGGAGGCAGAGACAAGGACGAAGAGGAGGAAGAAGGCTGTGAGACAACTCCCGACTCCTCCTCCTCCTCTTCCTCTTCTGCTTCATCCTCCTCTGCTTCATCCTCCTCCTCAGAGTATCCATTATCAGCGGTGAAGGAGGCGTCAGACAGCAGCGTGGAGCCCTTGTACTCCTGGATGGCCTCGCGGAGAGACCACAGCTGGCACAGCAGAGACATGTCGAGCTGCCGCAGACCGACCTGGTGCACAACAACACAAAACGTCCAGGATCAGACAACCGGCGAGGAAACTTCAGTGTGAGCGTTAATAATCTGAGGTCACGTCATGACTGCTGATCCACGGCTGTGACACCGGAACACTTCTGATGTGGTGGAAAAACACTTGCAAGTGGACTTTGAGTAAATAGTTGTTTAAATACAGGTTTGTTCAGAGACACGAAATGGCAGTCGCACAACTTTTCTTTGCAGAGCAGCGAACTGTGCTGTTCTGTGAGGAAGCCCACAGAAAAACACGAGAGGCTGAGCGTCATTTAAAAAAGGTAAAAGATAAGAAGTTATAATATAGAGACAGAAATAAAAAAAAACAATTGAGTTTTATGTCTTCTGTTCGTCATAACTGTGACTTTTAACTCATATTTATGACTTTGGTGCCTCATAACTTATAATACACTCATAAGTATGAGTCTCATCTCACAGTGTTGACTTTTCATGACCTCATTTCGACTTTTTAACTCATATTTTTGGCTTTTATTATTTAATATTTATGACTTTTTTATGCATATTTTCAATCTCACACTTTCTACTTTTTATCTCATAATTATTATTATTAAAGCTCAGTTTGTCTTTAACTGGCAGTGACAGAAAGATAGAAAGGAATAAAAACAATTTAGAATTTTATTGCATTATGTCTTCTGTATGTCAAAATTGTGACTTTTATTTCAAATTTGTGACTTTTGTGCCTCATAAATCTGAATTTAATCGTATAATTACGTCAGTTGTATGTCGTCACTTTGAATTTTAGAACACATTTATAACTTTGCTCTCAATTTTATGGCTTTTGTGCCTCATAACATATAATATACTCGTAAGTATAAGTCTCATCTCACAATGTTGACTTTTTATCTCATAATTATGTCTTCTGTTTGTCAAAATTGTGACATTTATTTCATGTTTATGTATTTTGTGTCTCCAAGTTTGACTTTTATCACATAATTATGACTTTATCTCATAGGGACGAAGTCTCATCTCACAATGTTGACTTTTTATTACCTCATTTTGACCATTTCTCATAGTTTTGCCTTTTGTTATTTAGTTTTTATGACTTATTTATGCATATTTTCACTCTCACACTTTTGATTTTGTATCTCATAATTATTTTAACCAAGCTCAGTTTGTGTCTAACTGTCAGTCAGCCACACACACACACACAGACAGACAGACAGACACACACATACACCTACACACACACCTACACACACAGTCAGGTTGTTACCATCTCTTTCCGCAGCAGCGCCAGCGCCGCGTCCAGTCCGCACGGCTTGCTGTGCCCGCGCGGCGCGTCCCCGCCGCCCCGGCTGATGTCGGCCTGGATGCGCGCTCTCGTGCTGTGCACCCTCTCGATGTCCCGCCACGATCCGCCGCTGGAGTTCAGGATGCCGCTCAGGCCTTTGGGCAGCGGCGGCAGCCCCTCCGCCGACAGGACACCGCCCACCGGACGCTCCGCCGCGCCGCACCGACCCCCGTTCATCACCACCGAGCCGCTGAAGGAGACGCGAGGGAGTCCGGTGCGTCACGCGCTTCTCACCATCACCCAAAGGTGCTGATTCGTCTGACTGCAGCAGAACTCAGCCGGTCCAGACTCTTGGAGAAGCTTTACTAAGACAAGAGAGGGTCAGTAAGCTCCTCGGGTCTGTGGATGAGAGCTGCTGCAGCGGCAGTCAGTCCTGCGCTGCTGTCAGACTTCCTGCCTTTGTTTTGTTTCCTCTCTTTGTGTGGGAGAGTTCACCGACAGCCCCCCGCCCCGCACCGCCCCGCGCCGCTCCGCCCGGCGGGACCGCGCCCCGCCCCGACACAGCCTGCGGGGAGAGAGGAGGCTGTCAGGGGGGCGAAGCAAGACCGCCGGGCTCCTCAAGAACTGCACAAACCTCTTTATATACAAGAAAGATGTGCTGGATTTAAGATGAGACAGACTTTAAATAAGTGACATTAACTGCCAGTGTAGGAACATAAATATACATAAAGTAAATAAGTTGAAATAAGTAAAGACATGTTGTTTTTTAGTCAAATTACTTGAGATCAGACTTACTTAGCAGTCAGAATTTAAGCAGATTCTCAGAACATCTTAAAACACAGATTACTGGTTATTATAATGAGCTGTGATTGGACAGACAGGCAGATACATGCACCTTAAACAAATGCATCAATATTAGAAGTGTGGTGTTGAGGTGTGGCTGCAGGTGAAACTGTAACTCACAGGACACATTCTGAACAGAAATGCAGTTCACTTGTTTTATTGGTGCTTGTTTTAATTACAGCGTTTTCCCAGTTAAACTTGATGCTTTGTTTTTGCATTTGGCGACCTCTTGTGGAAAACAACAAACTGCAGCGCTCCTGAACACACTAAGACTTTATTCAGGTACAAAATTAGAAAACTCTTAACTGCCTCGAACAAACACTGAAGCTGGCTTTCATCTAATCTGCCGTCTATCGATGTACAGTGCACAGTTTGTTTTGCTCTAGATGTCTTTGAATGAATAAAGAGTCATACGAATCCTGTCTCACTGAATCACGCGACCATCATGTGTCTAATATATTTACAATAAAAACCTCAGAACTGCCAACGAACAATGACAATCTTTGCATAACCAGCTGGTCAGAAAACAAGAGAAATCAGGCTGAAAAGTAAAGTAGTAAAATACACCAGTGAGGGTCGGAACACAGAAGTGTGTGTGTTCAATCATTTACCAAACGGTTCGATTGGTGACTTGCAGTTTAGTAGTACGTCATGTATCAGCGCAGGATTTATCTTTAGTTTAATGTTTGTGATCTACAACACCGCGTCTCGATGCTACGCAACAACCAATCAGAGAACAAATGTCATTTTCCCAGAGGTCTGGTTAGCAGCCAATTAAATATGGAAATATGGATTCTGATACTTTATAAAGTAGATAGATTTCTCTTTTATTGGCCAGATGGTTTTAAATGAGTACCAATGATGAATGTGCGTTGATAAATGTTATGTTCTTATCATCATAGCTAACAAATTGCCAAAAACAGTCGTAACATGATATTTCTGCCACCTGAAGAGCAACCTTTGACATTTTAAATCCTTTTTCCAAGTGCATTTCTTGACCAAATCTGACTTCAGCTCTATGCAAGGATTCTGTCAGTCAGCGAGAGCGAACCAGAGTCAGTATTCCAGGACAGACGCGAGTAGAAACAGCACTCCCATCAATCCATAGTTTCAACCTTTTACTGGCTGAGCTCCTTGAGGCTGCGCAGTGAGCTGGCACAGCTGGTGATGAGGCTGCAGAGCCGGATACTCGCCTCCAGCGAGGCCGAACTCTGTAGCTGGTTAGTGGCCCAGCGAAGTTTGGCTAGCACAGCTTCCTCTGCCTCTTGCACCACAGGCTGGATGGCAGCGCTCTGCGGAGGAACTGGAGGACGAGCAGGAGCTGGGGTTGTGGTGGTGGCAGGAACTGATGGAGACGGGGCCGCGGGTGGAGGTAGGACAGCGAGTGGAGGTAGGAGGCCTCTTCCTCCCGCAGCAGCCCCCTCACAGTGCTCTGGTCTGGGTACTGACACGTTTGGCTGGCTGCTGCCGGGACCTCCATTGAGTTCTTGGGCCTGGGACGGTGCAGGGGACTGGGCCGCAAGCTGCCTCTCTCTCACCTGGGACAACGCTGCCTGGGCATTCAGAGCTGAGAGGAGCGGAGAAGGAAGAAAGGAAGACATGTGAACACACTAATTAAATGTATCAAAACAGCTCAAGGTAGGAAATGAAATGTGTGAGGATGGAACAGAAGATACAAGACATCTCGAGCATTTATCACTCATGTGCATTAAACGTGTGAGTGTCAGTGTGTACCAGGGTTGTCCTTGTCAACATCAGAGTCCAGCTCCTGACATGACACACAGTAGTTTTTATGCTGTTTGTCCTGGAGAAGAATTGTCTGAAAACAAACAAATAACTTCGTTAGTTTTGTTTATCATCCTTCAGGAAATTATTTGTGTCTGTAGGAAGTGTCAAAAGGTTCAATCGTCCAACATTACGACATTTACAATCAAAGCCAGACGTTTAACAATAAAGGGCTTCAAACCATCACCAACAGTAAAGAATAGAAATAAACCTTGATGCAAGTGACACACACCTGACATCACCAGGACGTGTTTAATAGAGTTTTTACTGGTTTGTATAAATGATGATTAATCCTCCTGATGGTAAGAGCTCACCATGGAGAGGGTGTTTGCACATCCTTTCTGTTCCACTCTGGTCTCACAAAGCATGCCGACATACTGTGTTATTTGTAGACATATTATCAAAACTGACTGTGTTTGTTCTTGTTCAAATACCAGGCCGTGGTATCCTACAGATCACACCCCAGCTTTTCACCCATTACTGAACCTAAATATTTATATTAATTTCTATAAAATCTCCCTTGATGAATACTTGCCCCCTTTCCTACTTGATTAAAGGACCTGTCACCCCCACAGACACACCGTGAAGAGGCCCTTGACTCACCCCACACACATCACAGCACTCTCCCAGCATCTTGTATCCTTTCAGCAGGTAGTCTCCCATCAGCTTGCTGATTTTGTCTTGTCGCTCCCTGCGAGCCTGGATCACCTTCATCTCTGCCTCTGTCGGAGGCTCCCACTCAAAGTCCTCGTCATCTGTTCGGTACCGAAATGCTGGTTTAATGTAACTGAGCTGCACCGACACATTCACTGCTATCATCACAGGATTCAGCGCTTTGCTGTGACACTGCTTATAAACATCATTAGCATCGCTGTAACGTGTGTTTACGTTGTTTACATCTATTAAAATACTGCTTACATTTATTAATTATATTCTATTAGACGTTTTCACTCATTAGAGGATATTCACCGAACTTTGGTCAGCGCTTGTGTTGAATTTAAATGTGATTAGCATTGCCGCAGTGCTCTGCTAGGAAATGATGTTAAGCTAGCTAGCTAATCGATCCGGCTAACGTCAGCTAGCGGTTATCAATACGTTGGTGACGACATTTCTTTGTAAACAACACAGTTACACGCGGGAGTCTTCACCTACACACGCGCCACACTAGTTATTAATAAACAGTGTAGGTTAATGTGAGAAATGTCAAAGTTAGCTTCTGTATCAGATAGTAAGTTCACAAACCTCCATTCAGGTCCATGTTGCTTCAGTGCTACACGTTGTACGTGATGACGTCAGAGCCGCCGAGTGTTTTCTTCTTCTTCTGTGGGGTTTTACGACAGTTTGCAGCCTTTACAACACAACACCGCCCCCTGTTGGACAAAGTCTTCCTCCTCACATAACAAACAGCCTTTTACATAGAAGTAAAATGAAACATTGTCTCTATTCTCTGTAATCTGTTTGATCATCGCTGCAAATGTTCAGTGTGTCACTAAAATATTCTCCTCTTTCTTTTTTTTTCATGCCACCGATCAAAATGACCTGCTTCATCAGAGGAACACAGCATCCAGGAGTGTCTCCAGATTTAATTTCATCATCACAGTGGCAGTCAAAGGATGTTCATAATACATGCAATAAAATACATAACCTAAAGAAGGCAAACAAAAAATAATGAAATTATATTTACAAATATAAGGACTAAACTCATCAAGAAATAATATTCACTTTCAAAAAGTCTACTTCCATTTCTGAATGACTTTAAAGTCATAGCTCATATTTTCTACTTTACTGTAAATCTGTTTTGTTACTGTACATTCACAAAGTAATGCGATGTTCAGAAATGTGTTTATTTATTCATCTATATTCAAATTCATTAATTGTTATGACAATGCAGCTACTGATTAAAAAAACTGAGAACTATGTCTTTGTGAATTTTAAATCCACATTGACTAACAGCCATTTGTGGTAAACAGACGTCTGGTTTTCTCCATTTAGGGAAACAAGAATTGCTCTTATATTTAGTACATTAGTTTGTTTTCTTCTCAGGAGTATCTCTTGACTATGTAAAAAATCTAAAATCAACATTTCTTGTGCATCTTCACTGCATCTTAGACTGTTTTCAATGTGCACATTTAACTTCTTATCTCACCTTTTGTTCACTGAAATCATTCTACTGTTCTGTTTTAATGTAGCATTCAAAGCCCCTTTCCAAAACTGGATTGTACGGTTGACAATATGATGATTAAACCGGACTTTTTTTTTTGAAGAACTTTATTTTTTTCCAGATTTTCAATACTTCCTTTTTGTAGGAATCATTTTGACTACGTCAGTTTTTCTGGTCTGTGCCGAGTGCCGCCATCTTGACGTAGCTGCGTGTCTGATGGAGGTTTGCTGTGTGTTGAGAACGCCGTGGTGCCACAAAGTGTTCGTCCCACCTGCCAAAAAGTGATTGAAGCTCCTACCTTGTGACTGAAAGGTTGTTTCTGCATCAAAATGACTTGATTTCACTGTTGATGGTTACATTTAACAGATTATAACCAATCCAGTCCTGTGTACCTGTTGAGATACCTTTAAAGGGTCAATACAACTCATAAAAGGCTGATGTCAAGCCGGAACGCCTCAGGAGGCTGGATGGCAAGGTGGAACACCTCGGGAGGTGGGGCGGAGCAGAGGAACGCCTCAGGGGGTGGGACATCAAGGGGAAACACCTCAGGAGGTGGGGCCGGGCGGAGCGGAGTGGCAGAACACTTCCGGAGGCGGGGCAGCAAGGCGGAACACCTGGGGGGGCGGACGGGACACCTCGGGGGGCAGCAAGGCAAGGCGGAACCCCAGGATGGGAGCGGGGCCTCATGCATGCCTCATGCAAACTAGGATCGCCACCGATTATTAGCTGCATATTCTGGATTATGAGTGGTTGAACATTGGCTCTGGACGTTTACATTTTGGCACTTTGTATTTTAACGTAAAAAGACTTCCTCTTTAGTTTAACATTTAAACAAATTGCTGCATGATAGTTGGTGAAAGTGTTCAGTGCTGACACAGACATCTTTCCTCCCAGTACAATGTGCTAAAAACACAACAAAAATAAACAGTAGTTCTGTTTTTATAATCATTTTATTGTTTTTGGGGGTTATAAACACAGTCTGATAGATATCACAGAAAAAACATTCAACATGAGTTCATCACTGTTATCCAAAGCACCGTGGTTTATATCAGCTTAGAAGTGATTTCCTATCCGGGAAGTGAAGTGAAAAGATCTTTATTTTGAACATTACGTGTACGTAGATCTACAAAAGTCTTTGGTCTCTAAATGTTGGAACTATTTTGCAATCCAAATATTTAATTCCTCTACAGCTAACCAACCAAAACAAGAACAATTACGCCTGTGAGGGGGACTGATGATACTGATCTGTCTCCTTGGTGTGTTGAAAATCACTCAGTTATTGTTATTTGGTTTCATAACACCAGTCACATCCTTCTTCTTCTCTGTTTTGTGTCACTTCCCCCTGTTGCTTTTCTGTCATTCTGCGGGTTTTCTTCACGACCTCCAGCGTAACATCGTCTCTGGAGATGAGTAAACACAAAACGTAAACATACAAACACATTATCCCGTATAACACACAAACTAATATGCACCTTTACATATTAAATAACTGTGTGTGAACCTCACCTTCACTACAGGGGAGTTTTCTTTTAAGACGCTGTAAAAGAAGAACATAAAAACACAAATTAATTCATTAAAAATGTCTGAACATCATCACCCAATAAGAATATTCCTCTTTGCAAATTTAAAAATGCCACCTCTAACTTCCAAACCAGTCTCAATAAAAAGATTCCTAGATGATGTCGTACTCACGCTGACATGCAGTCTTTACTCTGCTCAGATTGGGAGGCAGGTTGATGTGAAAGGAAGAAAGAAGGTGAGATCATTAGAAAATCGTTCACTGGCATCAAGAGGATAAAGTACAGATAAATCCAATATTCGCTTGTGTGAGTTATCAATAATACCTGTGGGTTTGGGGTGCATGAGCAGCAGTGGCAGCTCCACTGTGACATCACTGCAGAGAAAAACAAACCAACCAATCAGAAGAGGAAACAGGTGATCGGAGGTCACGTCTGATTGGCTGTACGGGACGAGATATGAAGTAAAATAAACCCCACTCACCTGGATGTGAGGCCGCCCAGCAGGCTGCGTGAAGACAAGAGGAACAATCGTTTTATATTAAGACTTTACATGAAGTTCAGTTTATTATTAACAATAATAATAATAATAATGAGACTCTGTAACTTATCTTTAATCTTTTATTTCTTTTACTGTTCTTAATCTTTGTATCTGTTTGTAATTCCTCTGATGTGATGTTTATATTCTGATGGTCCTTTATTGATTTCATCCTGTGATTTTGTCAGTTGTATTAATTACATTTTGTTCACGTGTAATTACTCATATCGACATTTTGTGTTTGACATTTTTGCCTTCTTGCCTCGAGTTTCCTGCTTTTACTTGTCTATCAAAACACCTCGTAAACTCTGAAGGAACTAAAAGGAGCTACATAATTAAAGCTTATTATTATTTATTATGTTATGATATATGTGTTATTAATAGCATTTACACACAGTGATTGTGAGAAGACATTTATAAGCACCTAAGAAACTTGTTGACAATTTAAACACTGCTTAAGAACATTAACAAAACCTTGAGTTTCTTAAACGTTGATGATTTTAACTAACTTATCTATTACACAGTTAAGTGCATTTTTCCAGCTACCAGATGCAAACCAAGAAAAATGCTCTGAAAAATAATCTGACAATAACATTTCTACATCTTGTTATCTTGTTCATGTTAATAAGTGTTGTGTAAGGATTAAAAGGGATTTATTTTCCATTTCCTGACGCTTACTAGGAGCATTAGTCGATTTAACTCTTTTAAAAATCACGTAGTTGAGTTTCTTTTTGCCTGAAGTGCCTCAGCAGCAGCTCACACTCACCCTCCTCCGGCCACCATGAGGTTAATCTTAATTTTGTAGGAAACCAGGATTCCCAGCACGTCTTTTTCTAAACCCTGCCGCAGCCTGTGGAGAAGAGGAATGACAGGAAGTTGAGGATTTGATCAGAAGGTTTATTGCAGGAGAAGCTCCCGTGGATGTAAAGCGTCACAAACCCCAGAGATGAGTTTCACTTTGAACTCACACAGTGGTGGAGGCCAAGTTAGTGTCCTCGTCCTTCAGCCGCCCGTCCAACGCCAGCCCTCGCTTCTCCTTGTTGTCAGCCAGCACAGGCGTGATGGACAGAGTGTTCTCGTAGGTGCTGCTGGGCTCCACCGTCTCTCTAAATCAAACACAGACAAACATAAATGTGAACACAATCATACGGCGTGTGCATGTGCTTGCGGCGGATCTGGATGTCTTTGTTCCACGTACCCGAACTCTTGGGTGTAAACAGCCTTGGTGTATTTGTCGGCGCTGTACAGGACGATGTCTGTGGTTTGGTCCACTGCGAGAGATCGAGACAGAAAATAATCATCTCGTGCTCTCAGTAGCAGTCGTGTTAAATCTATATGAAAGAGTTTAGAGGTGCCCACCAGTGATTTTGAATTTCTTGACTGTTTTGTTGCTCTCGTTGTTGATTTTGATTTTGATGGGGATCGCTTCGCCGTGGAAATAGAGCTGTGGTCAGAAATGAGACCAGTTAGAGGTTAGAGGAGAAATGCAGTCAATGTTTCTGAGCCATTTTAGAAAAATGATAAGGTTACTGTACATCTTTCTCCATCGCAGCTTCTAGATGAACAGGCTTGTCGGACATCATGAAGCTCTTGCAGATTTCAGCCTTGGGACCGGCGCCCACCTGAGAGGGAGCGTACTGGATTTTGCGGATGATGAGGCGAGCAGTGTCCCTGTCGGGCAAAACGAGACAGAGGGAGGAAGAAGAGACGGATGAAGAGGAAGATGGGGAAGATGTTAGTCGGGCAGAATAGTAAGACAGACAGTTATAAATGGTGAACAGCTCGCTCACTTCTTATCAATCTTCTCGTCAGGGCTGCACTTGTCCATGGCGAGGTACGTTTTGATCTCGAAGTCGACGCCACAAGCCTGAAAATTCACAACAAGCACGTGTGAAAATCGACAGAGGAAACTATTAGAGATATAGAGATACAGAGAGGAGAAGTGTTGGTTTACCTTCCCCTTGTCGTCCGGTCCAGGCTGCAGAGACACTGAGCACGGCAGATCTTTGGGAATCTAAAGAGACGCAGAAGAACATTTACAGCTGAACATGAGAGTTATTTTCATCTCTGTTTTAAGGAGTTTATATCGGAGTTCAGACGTGTTCATTGTGAACCTTTTCTAAGCAAACACCCCGTTTGTGGCTTCAAATATTCATGAGAATCAACTTTTGTGTATTTGAGGACGACACGCTGTTTTATTCTGCTTCGTGTGCGCTGAGCAGACTGTGTCATGGATTTGGTTTTCTGATTAAAACCAAATTATATTGAAGGTGAAGATGTTCCTAATCCTGCGGTACCAAGCATTTGATTTAACTTGTGATAGTTTGTGAGATCCAGACATTTCTGTATCATACTTTATTTAGTTCATAGGAAACAGGTTCCTTTAAGTGCTAAATTAGAGAAAATACCCAAAAAATCCGGTAAAAGTAGTAAACCGCTCATTTATCTGAGAGTCTGAGGTCTTAAACCCTTTAAAGTAACATCCGAACGTGTTACCGTACCTCGAAAGAGAAAGGATATGTGTTGTCTCCAGCCTTCTTCAGCAGGGTGTCGTGCATGGGGCTCAGGGTGGGCTTGTGGCTCTCGGGGTAGATCTGGACATGCTGGATCCAGATGTCCTTCCTGAAGCACAGGCCCATCACATCCAGGTCGTCACTACCATAACGGAAGGCACATGCCAGCTGCACAAACACTGTCGACACACAGCGGCAGAGTCGTTAGCATTTAGCTGATCGCTAACCATCCAGTATCTGTTTCTGGAGGGAGAGTCAGTGTGACGTTACCTTTCCTCTCTCCAAAATCCTTCGTGTCCAGCTTTACGACACCATCTGTGAATGTGACAGAGCAGCCAACGTGAGATTTACCAGCCTGGCACACACACACACACACACACACACACACACACACACTGAAGAAGGAACGTACCAACTTGATCCACACTGGCAATGTGGTCCACATAGTCTCTCTTCCCCAGGTAGAGGGTCAGCTGTCAGACAGAAGGGAGGAACATCAGTTGATGAGTCTATTTTCAACCTTTCAATTGAAGAGTCTTTAAAAAAAAACGTTAAAACAAGAGAAGAAAGCCGCAGGAATCAACAAGTGTAGACTCACCCCTCCATTCCCACTGGTCTTCTTGAAAACCCTGTGAACAAACAAAGAGAAACGTCATTTTTGCTGAATTGATCGACCCATATTTCATCAGTTTGCACCTCCTGATGTTAAAGAAAACCGACTCCAGTACACCCCAACAATCAAAATCACATCTTTTATATGTTATTTATCCGTCCAGATTGTTTTGGTGTGAGTTTCTGACTTTTGTTGACATGATGGAACTAGAAGGCTCGTGTCCAAAATGTCTCTCACCAGTTAATGTGTCGTGAAAAGCTAAATTTGCATCAGATTTGTAGCAGTCGAGCGAACACAGTAAGTAGCTTGTACACCTCAATAAAAGTGCGTCCACTGGCAGAGTGACTATCTGGATTATCCAGATAAAATAATGATGATCGTTTTAGACTCATTCCTTTGCAGGCAGCAGAAGGTTCAGTAATCCCTCATTCCCTTTTATCCAGTTAGGAACAGCTAAGTGTGGAGCAGCTTTGCCGCATTCTGCCCGGATTGAGAGGCTGGCCCAGGTGAGAGAGCTACAAATGGTGTGGCACGTTTCCCAAACGGCTTAATACCTGCGTTAGCGTCTGAGAGCACATTTGAACCAGTGCGTCCTCCACAAACACCGAGAGATTACAGGTGTCAGTGTTTCCAGTAAATATAACTTTCATTTGGATATAGAGACAGAAAGGGATAGTAACACTTACTTTGCCATCTCTGGAGGATCTTGAGGAGTTTTCTGTTGGATGAAAAGAAAGAGGAAGTGACTTTGTGTAATGAGAAGGTCACAGCATCAGTCAGATGTTGAGATGAAGACGGTGACCCTCCAACAATTCTGTTTAGTTTCGGAGGAGTTGGAGGTTAATCTTTAGAGATGAGATGACATCATCAGAGGGGCTCCTGAGATAATCTGTTCTGCTTTATTCTATGTACCGCACTCCAAACTCTGGGTCGGATTTATAGGACGAGATCACACACAAACATTATGTCACAGTATGTCGCGGAACCAAAGCTATTCAAGGGTGGATAAATGGATCAAACCCATTCAGTTACTTGCTGCAGAGTTCCTGGACTTAATGCGACACTAAATCCAAACACTGGCCCTCTAATAGATCTTTAATGAGGATTATTACTCAAAGGTCAAGAGAGAGGTTTGCAATTCTTTAATTGTTGCTCGTCAGAGAGTTTAAAGCACCAGTCGCTGCTCCGTCTTACTCACATGGGACATTTACAAAATATTCACGAGGAAAAATTGACCTGAGCTGTATTTTGAAGCTCTGAAGGTGCGTGTGAATGAAACTGGAACAAGGTTTAGTAAATCTATTAAATGTTAACGTCATTAAGAGCATTACAACACGAGGTGTCTGAGGACTGAACGCTACACAGGTTCGGCTGCTCGTTCTAAAGTTGTGGGAAAAAAAAATGTTTTGTACTTTGACCCTTTTTTCTTTTCTCTTTTGTTTCCTTCACTATAAAACTAAAAAATATGTTGTAAGGAAACTTTAAATGTGAACATCAGATGTAATTTAAAGTACATGTATGTAAGATCGTACATCCTTACAATAAAAAACATTACAACTAAAACATCGACTTTAAACATTTCAATACATCGAGGTTTAAAATTAGTTTCTGAAAAAGGTCGAATCTTGTTGAGTCGGTTTGTATAAATTAAATAATGATATTGATGTGATATTTATGACAGAAGTCTGAATATATGAAGCTAAAATGCTTTACTTTTATGTTTAACACTTTATGCTTTTGTTCCCCTCAGCTTTATATCAAGTTAGCAACATTTAACAACATTTAATCAGATTAAATTCAATAAATTAAGTTATTTAATTTGACTAACTGGCCCTTTACACTTTACAACATTTAGTTACCATCTTGTCATCACGCTGACAGAGTGAATATAATCTGTTTTCCTCACGTGTCCTCCTGATTGTATTGATGCGGATGGTGACTGTGTTTCAGGAACACAGACAGGTGCAGCACAGGTGCGTTCCTCTCCTCTGATTGGCTCATTGTTGAGGCATATAACAGTGAAAACTCAGTCGGCAATTCTTTTTGGATTCTTGTGAACACTTTGCTGAAACTGTCGAGTCCTCTAATGTTTAAATGTTGATATTTCCTTCTGATTTGCTGTATTTTACAGTCAGCACAGTGTCGAGTTGCTCCTGTTGCTCAGTTCAGGATAATTAATGCTGAATGCTCGTTACAGATTAATCGATCAAACAGGAGATTTGATGCACTATCGCTCCACAAAGTCTCCTGTGTTTAATGTCACTCGCCTGGTAAATATTCATCACACATCTTTGTTTGACACTGACATTGATTTGGAGGACATCCGGCAGAACCACAGACAGACTTTAAACTTAGTTTTTCCTGATCAGTGTATTATATCTTAAAGAAAAGTACAATCATGCATCTTTCTCCAGGTGAAAGTTCATGCAACAGCTGTATTTCATCATGAGCATCATCACAAAATTCATCCATCTTTCCGTCCACACCCATCCATGAAGATGAGGATGAAGATGAAGATGTCTTACCTCCTTCAGCGGGGTGGAAGCTCAGCAGGGTGTCAGGGTGAGTGCAGAGTGAAGCCTGCAAAAGTTGATGTCCCTTTTTATACACCCAGCCTCTCTCTGGGCATCACTCAGGCTTAACGGACTCATTATTCGTGCCGTCGCCTGCTTCGTAATCCAGTTAAGCAATCAGCGGATATCTGTTTTGGGACTACAAAGGGTTTAATAATACCAGCCAGTTAAATCACCGGCCTACAAACACACACAGCCGCCACATGGCTGTGATGGTAGTAGCAGGCTGATAATCCCATCTGCACCTCCACAAACTGACCGATAACGTCTCTTTTAATTCAAAACGAATCAGGAATCAAAAAGTTTAGGCTTTTTCCAATTTCTCTGAGAGGGATTATTGTGATTTCTGTCGTTTAAAAAGTCCCAGATGTGTCGCGGGACGAGTTCAGCTGTCCTGCATGTCGGCGTTGTGTTTAATAATAGGCTTTAGAGCTGCTATTAATAGTCTGATCTAAAAGTGAGCTGCACCTGTTTAAACCAAGAAGTCAGGCTGTTTATAACTACGGATCTTTCTTCACTGATTATCATCAGTGTTGCTCGTGTCCAACAACTGATCGACCAAAACAAATTGACCAGACGATCATCCGATGAATAAATGGTGTGTAATATTTGTAGATGTTTGTGGAGCGTTGTGGAGATTCTAAGTAGTCCAGTCTGTCTGATCTCAGCAGATTAAGGGCTCCTAGTCCCTTTGCAGCGTGGATGATGGAAGCATGGGTGGCAACATCAGAGTAAGCTGTCTTATTCAACGGTGTCTCTGTTGGGTAGAGATTAGGCCGAATCTCCAGAATGATTCCCTTCTGACCTTTGAAAGGCCACACATCTTTCCACAAGAGACACACTGCCCGGCCAAAAAACACTCACCAACTGGATTTAAGTACGCAAACAGGTTGGAGCCTTCCATTGGATTACTGCAGGGGCAAATATTTTTCACCTGGCAACAAGTTGTTTAACCCCAACCGACGCGTAGCTTCTCATGTCTTAAATGATTCTGTGGTCGTGGAAAAGATGTTGAAGGGTCAAACTGTTGGCCTGGATCCAGCAAAAAACAACAACAACAACAACAACTATGGAGATGAATGTGGTGAAAACACTAAAAATGGGTCATTTACTCTCCGACACATAATTAAAATCTGGAAGGACGGAAGTGAACCATCATCCTCGAGGAAGAGAAAAATCAAATATCAATTTCGTGAAATCAAATCATAAAAAATCCACATTAGCTACGTTTAAAAGTGAAATTAAGAGCATTTCCACATGAGAACTCAAAGGATCGTCACTAACCTGCTGCGTAGTCTCAAGAAAAACACTTCTCACTGAGGATAGTCGGGAAAAAACACTTCAGTTTGCTCGGGAACGTAAAGATTGGACTCTGGAGGGACGGAGAACGGTCGTGTGGTTCTGATGAGTCCAGGTTTAACCTGTTCCACAGTGATGGAAGCGTCAGGGCAACACGAGACAAACAACATATTGGATAACGATTTAGCTAACGTTAGCATTAAACCACTTCCAAGCTAAAATTACCGTTTGATTACATCCAGAACATTTTTCCTCCAGGTTTTAATAAATAATAATAAAGATGTGTGTTGATATTTAATAATAAATTACTTTCTTTGTTGTTGTGTAACATTATCAAACATAAGGCTAATGTTAGCTGAGTGTTTCAACGCTGATGTTAGAGATCCGGCCTTATTTCAAGGTAGAACAACACGTAGCGTGACGTATATCCTCTCTACAAACCGCCCAGGTGTCGACTCTACTATCTGTAGTTATCTCAGCGCTTTTTCATCCATCCTGTAGTGAAAACACTTTGTTTTTGTGTAGCATTTTAAATGTTTTTGATGCTTAAAATAGAGATATAACTGTTAGCGACACTAGCTAGCCACGCGCTAACATCCGGTTGCTATGGCTCTTTTTTTACACTCGGTGCTGAATTTAAATCACAAATCATATATCATTTACATTACATTATTTACATATATTTTTTGCATTATTTAATGTAATATTACTCTGAATTTGCAAAGTAACTACTAGCTAAAGTTGTCAGTTAAACTTTGTGGAGTAAAAGTGGGTTTATCTGACCATTAAAGACAACTAGATAATATTTTTTGGGAAGATAATTCAATAAAATGTTGTTGTTATTATTAGAATCTGCAGAATCGGAGTAAGAGTCTTAACTGGACTCCAGCCAAGGTCGGCCTGACGGAGTGAGGGGTCACTGTGTTGTAACATCTGTGGCTTAGCGGAGGTGTTAGTCCGCTCACATCAAACAGGCTCATACGGACGCCATGCAGGTGAAGATTATGTGAAAGCTTGACGAGCTTTATCTGATCTCTGCACGCGTCGTTCAGTGCAACGGGAATTTAAAGCAGGTTGTATAAAACTCTCTGAATAAACTTTCGGGCTCGGGTGAGTTAAAATAAAACATGTGCAGCAGGAGGAGGTTTTATCTGAACGGGTCACATTGCGTCCACACTAATCGTTGTTTCCTCAGCTTTTAAAATACTTTTCCTGGAAGAGTGTGTCTCCTCTGGCTCGCTGCCTGTTGGCCAGCAACAGAAACACAACGTGACAGAGTGATTCCCTCTCAGGAGGAGATCCCCGCTGGTCACATGACGGACAGGCACATGCATTAGTGTCTAAATAACAACAGAGAGATGGAGAGAGAGAGAGAGAGAGTCTGGAGTTTGGACATTTTCTGGAAATATTCATGTGGTATGTTAACAAAATATTAGATGCATATATTGTACATCACCCACTGAATTGGCTGTTTTAGTTTGATTTGGCTGAAACAGAGTTGGTTGTTTGGACAGAGTCTGGTTAAAGTGAATATATCTGAAGGTTGAAATGCAAATTATTAAAAATGAATATTAATTAAATTCTTTTTCCGAATTTCTCCAACACGATCTTCTGTAACCACACTGATAAAAACCTGCACTTGTCCAGTAACTGTGAGTGAAACTAATACCTGGTCACCAAAACCCAAGTTGGCGCTGGTTTATTCAGAACCAGCTCAGTGGACTGACTGAAGGCGGCTGAGTCGTATCAGAACCAAATGCACTGATACTGATGTGAAGTGTCTCATGAGGAGAGTCAGCGTCATGAATTATTTATATGTTCGGGTAGAATGAGATGCCAACCGATCAGATGACGAGTGCAGAACCTGAAGCTTGGTTCTGTCCTGTAGAACGAGCAGCTCTGTGTCAGCGGTTCTAGTGAACTGCTCGTATGACCCATCATCCCAGAACTGTGTCACTCACCTTGGGTCCTACAAGAACTCAGGATTCTAACAGTTCTGGATTTTCCTGAGAGATTTCTGCGTGTTTGATAAACTTTAAACTCGAACAGGGTCCTGGACTGGGTTCTGACCGGGTCTCTTTACGTCTTTAGGCTTCTTGTTCTCCCAGTGTCCAAGTGTTTGTGTTCCAGAACCGCAGAGAACAAACACCAAGACAGGCAGCGACAACAGACACAACAAAGAAGAGCTGCACCTATTAATGTACAGATAATTGATTAATCGGTTTGAGTGATTTTGTAAAGAAGATTAAGACACGTTCACTAATTCAGCTTCTTAAATGTGAATACTTCCTGGTTTCTTTCCTTTTCTACGACAGTAAATTACAAATCTTTGGTTTGTGGACAAAACAAGACATTTGAGAACGTCATGCTGGGATTAGTCAACACTTACTGACAGACTAAAGGGGCACTATGTAGTTTTGAAAAATAACAACCCACAAATAACAATTTTGATATTTACAATAAAGTTCCTCCCCAAATCTATGGACTGCTCCTTTACCCGGCGCCTCTGTGTGGCCCGTGGGTCTGATTCTGATGTGAGAAGTGTTCTGTTCCTGTGTGTCGGACCTCTGGTGAGCTGCTGACCTGTCCGGTTTAACGGTATCAGGGAGGATCTGCTGCAGCCCCGCTCGACCCTGCAGGATAATCTGTTACGGATAACGGATGAAGGCGGCTGCTGTCGTCACTCTTTAGTGTTACGGGGGCTTCAGAACCAGATTTTCAGGGGATTTAATCAATTAACACAAGTGAGAAAACCTGGTTTTAAGAAATCCTCGTCCAGCACAGGTGTTCTGGTCTGTAAGTGCACTAATGGAACTGATTGATGCGTCTGTATAGAGGAGGAAAATGTTCATATATTCTAGATTAATTACACATAAAGTGAAATATCTCGAGCCTTTTCTTGATGATTGATGATTACAGTTTATAGAGATGAAAAATCCAGAGTCTCAAAATATCAGAAAATTACATAAGACCGATTATTTATCATGATAATTAGTAATTTTTCTATTTATGCACTCAACACGTGGTCGAGGTCGTGGTTTTTCCAGCATAGACCAGAATCAATTCTGGAATCAATCAATTCTGGAATCAATTGAACTTTCCCATGATGCACCTGTGTGTTCAGGTCCTCCTCTCCGGTGGCTGCTGCTGTTCATGTCTCCTGAGTTTAAAGCGCCATCTAGAGGTGTTCAGGTGTTAATGGAGACCTTCTCTCTCTCCTTTATCTCCCAGCAGCAGACTGAATGTTTCCAAATGTGGTGATGAAACAAAAAAGGGCAAATAAATAAATAAGTAATTAAAAATAGATAAATTAAAAAAACAGAATCAGAAGGTTTTTTTCAGGGTAAATAAAGTAGAAGATAAATTACATTTTGCTTGTCAGCAGCAGGATGGATGATCCAATCAGCATTTAGTAAAGACTCTATATTAATATGCGCATTAATGTGGCGCGTGCGAACTTGTTTTGGCGTTGACGTCAGGTGAGCTCGCGCCGTCATCGCTCCACACCAGCAGCAGAGGTGCGCACTCCGCGCGCCGCTCGGCCCGCCCGGACACTGCAGAGGACGGTACCGTGCCATCGCTGCGGCTGCTCGCTCCCGACACCACGTCCCGCTGCAGACTTGCCGGGCCCGGGGAGGAACACGGGAGAAGCGGAACCGCTGAGAGCCATGGCCGAGTCCAACCCGCTGTGGGGGTTCCCCCGTCTGCGCCGGGCCGCGGTAAGGAGCTGTGGGGGGGTTCGGGAGGTTCGGGAGGTGTGGAGGCTGGAGACGGGGCGGAGAGGATACTGCAGCACAGACACGAGATGTTCTTTAGGACAGTTCGGAGCTGCGACACGGAGGCTCGGATCTGATCCGAGAACAGCGCAAACTGCAGCAGACGTTCAGGACGCCTCGGTGCAGATTCAGATGGCTGTGCAGTGTTAGGACAGCGTGTGCAGGACAGGCCAATGACAAACGTTTACTGTGTGTGTGTGTGTGTGTGTGTGTGTGTGTGTGTGTGTGTACCGGCCCTCTGCAGTCTGAGGGTCTCAACTTGTGCAGCTTTATGTAACAGATCTGAGATTATGTGTCACATCCTCGATGATCTAACTGCAGCTGTGGGTTGCAGAGAAATCCTTGAGTTAGATCCATCATGGCTGCTACAGGAGGCTCATCCTGAGGGCTCGGGGTCACCTTTTACCTGATAGGGTCAGTTTCTTGATTAACAGGGCGGCTGCAGGTGAGCAGCGTCCGGTTTAAAGGTCTGGTTGTGATGAGTACAACACTCCTGACCACAGGAAGCTGTTCCTCTGCACGCGTCAGAGAAAATAAAACCCTGTGGCCTCGTTTCTGCAGGTGGATCACAAACTTACAAACCAGAGAGGAGAGAGAAAAAGACTTTTGCGTGTTTTATCAGAGTAAAGTCTCACTGGAGAGGTTAACATGAGGTATAAAAGTCTGCAGAGGCCATTGTTTCTGTGTAAACACTGCTGAGATGGACAGCAGAGAAGAGACGAGGAGATCTGTAGAAGTTGGCAGCAGGTGAGGAAAGAAGCTCCACCACATCAGCTGAAGCACTTGATTAGCGGCTGGTGGAAACCACTTCTCCTCACGGGAGGCAATAAAACAACAGCGCTGGGTTTTAATCCTCGAGCCTCTGGACTCAAAGAGTTTACAGACTCGTGTGTTTCGGTGATTATCTGCTGCATCGTCTCGCTGAAAGTGTTGATCAGAGAAATCGTCCGCTGAAGGAAAACACACAGAGACAGACGGAAATACACAAGAGCAGAAAATAAGAGATGCAGCTATTAATATTTTGGGAGTGATTCATCAGTTTGAGTCACTTTGTCGAGAAAAACAAAGAAAATCCACTGATTTCAGCTTCTTAAATGTGAATATGTTCTGGTTTCTTTGCTCCTCTATGTTCACAAAATCGAATATCTTTAGGTTGAAGACAAAACAAGACATTTGAGAACATCTTTGTGAACACTTATCGTTTTCTACCATTTTCTGACAGTTAAGACCAAAAGATAGAGATCAATGACAGACAATAATGACGGATTAAAGGGACACCATGTAGAAAATAAGGTCCCAGAAGACTGTTTAAGAGGTGGCAGGGTCCGCCACATATAAACAAAGTAAAACAGTATTTGTGTTGTTCTTTAAGGTCAGTTTGTTTATTCAGTTTCTTCGGTCATGAAGACAAAGAGAGTTTGATTATTTTGCTTATTTAGGCATAAAAACAAAAGTCTTCTTCTCCTCTTAGACTAAAATTTCGTCCCCCAAACTACAGAGTGCTCCTTTAATTAATCATTAAACATGCAGGGAATCATTTATCGGTTTCTGTCGTGTTTCAGAAAGAAAAAAGACAAAATTCTGACTTCAGCTTCTTAAATAATCACATTTCCTCGTCTCTTTACTCCTCTATGACAGTAAAATGAAATATGGGTTGTGGTCAGGATGTTGACAAACAACTAAATAATTAATCAAAACAAATAACTGTAAGTTGCAGTCCTGGAGAAGGATCAGAACCGGAGAAACACCGGATCCAGAACCCACTCAGAGACAACAACAGCACAGAGGATCAGAGCGAGGCGATGGCCGACAGTCGGACCTGCTGAGACTTCCCAGATTGACACGGAGAGGCGCTGATGCCGTGTTGAGCTCTGCTAGAACACCGCTCAGCTGTCCACGGTTCTGACTGACTGCCCCCTGATCCACACACCTCCTCAGCTGACCACACATAAATGATTCCTCTAAATAAATTCACGAGTGCTCGATCCTCAGCAGCCGGCGCAGGTTTAGATGGCTGCCTCGTATCGATCTGCAGGGTGTGACTTTATGCATTTTTAAACGCCAGCGCTTCTCCTCTCTCCTTCTGCCTGCTGCACAAGACAACTCTTTACTCGTGTCTTAGTTTCTGGTAATGACTTAACACCATTCTTCCTCTTTCAGACGTCATTTCCAGGCAATCTGCATCTGGTCCTGGTGCTCCGCCCCACCGGCTTGTTGAGCTCCACCCCCAGTCCGTCGTCAAGCACCGACCTCGGCTTCCGCTTCAGCCAGAATGACTTCCTGTTAAAGATGCCGGTGAGAGAAGGTTCAAATCTGAGTATGAAAACATGTAGAAACAATGAAATCTTCTCTCTTCTTCTTCTTCTTCCAACAAGATGAATCATGTAGTTTGTGTGTGTGTGTGTTCGTAGGTGGTGATGCTGCGCTCGGTCGGTGACCTTCTGCGCTACATCGATGAAAACCACCTGACGTCAGACTTCACTGCGAAAGTGGAATATTGCCAAAGCGACTGGATCGTCCTCCGCACGGTAAACACTTCTCATGTGTGTCTGAAGGTGAAACCAGGTTAAAGCTGCACACCTTCCACTGGTGTTCGGATCAGAAACAATCCAGCGCAAGAATGAAACTAACAACTGAGAAACACTAGACAGCAGCAGACAGGAGCGTTGCATGATGTCTCTCCTGATGTTGTTTCCTCCGTACAGGCCTTGTTCTGCTTGTATTAAAAGATATATATCCTGTGTTGTACATCCCAAATCTTCCCAACAATGTTCAAACACAGAGAAATCCACAAGTTTACTCAAGTAACGTAGCGAAAACATCACACATCAGTGCAGATCTCCCCCCGGATACTCGAGGTTGTCTCTCTTCTTTCTCCGCTCTCTCCCGTCTGTAACGTTACGTTCACAAAGTAACGTTCATCTTGCTCCACCTCGGCTGCTAGCTGCTGCAGTCCGGCTGATAAACAGAAGTGAAGATAAATAAAATGTAATCACTGAGCTCTCCTCCTGTCAGGCATCGTTTCCGGATCAGAACAGAGTCCGGTGTGTCTCCGGTAGGGGTGGGTATTGGCAAGAACCTCACAATACGATACGTATCACGATACTTTGATCACGATACGATACGTATCACGATACTTTGATCACGATACGATACGCATCATGATATCACGATATTGCGATATAAATAAAGATGAAAACACAAGTACCTGTATATGTACATCAGATGATATTGATCAGAGGACAAATTGAGTCAAAACTATTTCATTCAAAACAGCCTCTCCATTTTATTAATTCCCATGAAATTTCCGGGCAGTAATATTCTCTTTGTCCAGCTCGTTGTTCTTGCTATCTCTCTTAACTTTGAAGCCAAAGTGCTTCCAAACGTCAACTTTAAATTGCGGAGGCGTTGTTAACTTGCCATCCATTTTGCAAAGACCTCAGCCACTCTCTCTACTACAGAAATACACCCGCCGCACAGCAGAGTCGCTCTTCAGCAATATATCGATATTTGGAGTTGAAAAATCGATATTGTATTGGGCGGCAAAGTATCGCGATATATTGCCGTATCGATATTTTTGCCCACCCCTAGTCTCCGGTGTCGAGTCTCTGAGCAGCTCCACACAAAACCCGTCAAATGTCTTTTGTTTTGAAAAGGTGTTGTGTGTGTGTGTGACATGTTCCTGTTTGTGTTCATGTGTCTCTCTTGTGTGTGGTTGCCTCCAGGCCATCGAGACCTTCGCCGTGACAGTGAAGGAGATCGCCCAGCTGCTGCAGGGCTTCGGATCAGAACTGTCTGAGTCCGAGCTCCCAGACGAAGCCAGCGCCATCGAGTTCCTGCTGCACTCGCACACACACCGATACCGACAGATGAAGGTTGCAGCCGGCTCTTCTCTCTCTCTCTCCCTCCGCACTCTCTTATCTTTGTTTCTCAGTTCTTTGTCTTTAATTCTCCTGGTTGTTTTTTTTTTTGTGTTGTTTCAGGACGATATCCGTAACGTTCTGAAGGAAGGACGTCTGCTGCTGTCCAACCTGGAAACTGTCAAGGCCTCTAAGAGAGACGCAGAGGAGGAGAGGGAGATCAGAGCAGACATGGACACTGTTCAGAGGTACTCGAACATCTGATTAAACCTTCAGTCTGACAGGGAGTTTGTGTGAACACCTGTGTGTTGTGTTGTGTGTGTTTTAGACTCCTGGCTCAGCTCAGGGACATGGAGGAGGCGTTCGATGGCTTCTTTGAGAAACACCACCTCAAGCTGCAGCAGTACCTCCAGCTGCTGCAGTACGAGATGAATTTCCAGCAGGTGGGACGATGGCCGCCTGCCTCTTGTCTTTCCCTTTATGATCCCCGAGTCTGCTGCGATGATCAACCGTCTGTGGGTGTTTGTGTGTAGATGGAGGAGGTGCTGGAGAGGCTCATTAACCAGGAGAAGGACATCGGCTTGGTGGGGACGACGGTGGTGCAGACAGAACAACTGCTGAGAGACCTGGAGACGCTCGACAATCGTGCTGAGGTCACAAAGTCACACGACAACACACGACTACAGTTTGAGATTATCACCATCAAAATGGTCATATGATTAAAATGAGTGTAATTTAAGGCTGCTTCTGTCAATGTCAGAGTATGTTGCACCATCTCACAGGATCTCATGGTGCGTTCAAATTAGGGGTGGGCAAAAATATCGATACGGCAATATATCGCGATACTTTGCCGCCCAATACAATGTCGGTTTTTCAACTCCTAATATCGATATATCGCCGAAGAGCGACTCTGCTGTGCGGCGGGTGTATTTCAGTAGTAGAGAGAGTGGCTGAGGTCTTTGCAAAATGGATGGCAAGTTAACAACGCCTCCGCAATTTAAAGTTGACGTTTGGAAGCACTTTGGCTTCAAAGTTAAGAGAGGCAGCAAGAACAACAAGCTGGACAAAGAGAATATTACTGCCCGGAAATTTCATGGGAATTAATAAAGTGGAGAGGCTGTTTTGAATGAAATAGTTTTGACTCAATTTGTCCTCTGATCAATATCATCTGATGTACATATACAGGTACTTGAATTTCATCTTTATTTATATCGCAATATCGTGATATCGTGATACGTATCGTGATCAAAGTATCGTGATACGTATCGTATCGTGATCAAAGTATCGTGATACGTATCTAGTTCAAATGCACCTCGTAAAATCAGAAATCTACACTCCAATTGTTTAAATCAGGAAAGTGTTTATTTTCTCTGTCGTTACTTTTCTTATTTCTATCTTGTCAGTTCTATCTAAATTCTACACAAAGTATTCTATAAAAAATGTTATCAGGAAATTAAATCATATTCTTGTGCAACATGTACAATGTCATGTGTTTACTGCAGCGATATTAATAGATTAATATGATAATCAGTTTATTTTGGCAAATCTCCACTTGTACAGTGTTGTGTGACGATATCTCCAAGTTATCTGTAGCTGTTAACATCTTCTTATATCAAAAAACAACAACTTTTGTGTGTGTGTGGGATCATAAAAAACAATCCACCTTCATGTGTGTGCCTGTGCTGCAGGAGGAGATGGCTCGTGCCCAGGTGTTGATCCTGCACGGTCACCAGTTGGCCGCCAACCACCACTACGCCCTGGCGCTCATCGTCCAGCGCTGCAACGAGCTGCGACACTACTGTGACGTCATCACCAACGCCATACGCACCAAGCGGGCCTCGCTCACTCGAGCGCGAGACTTGCTGCTACGCCTGGAAGCGGTAAAAATACTGACGCATGACATGGATATTGTTGTTATTGTTGCTGCCCAACAACTAGTTTAAGATGCATCCATGTTTTGATGTTTAAGAAAATGCTGTGACAGAAGAGAGAAGGTTAAAAATCTTTTTCAAGTTTGTGTTTCTTGTGTTGGTGTGTTCAGGCCCTGCGGTGGTGTGACGAGGGCGCCTATCTCCTCGCCAGTCAGATGGTGGACAGGTTCCAAACCCGAGAGGGAGCTCAGGAGGCTCTGCAGTGCCTCAGCTGTCACCAGGAGAGGGCGCCGTCCGCTCTGAAAAACTGCCAGGACATCCTGAGCCTGGAGTTTGAAGCCGTGCTCACCCCACAGCTGCAGGTTAACCCTCCGCTACTGCAGCAAACACACAGATCACATCTGACCTCAGCTCACGCTTCCTCTTCTTTCCTCCCAGTCCCAGATCTCCATGGTGACAGAGAAGCTGAGCGTGATGCAGTCGATGATCAGAAACAGAGAGCTGTGTCTGAAGAAGCTGGCGGATGTGCAGGTCAGACCAGTCCAGCTGGTGGCCCCGAGACCTGAACCCGACCAGACCTGGCAGCGCTGCAAGTCGCCCCTCTTCTCCCCCAAACATGGTACGACCCGCTGTGACGCAGATTTCAGTGCAGTTTCACCTGTTCTGATTTTATCGCAACAGCTGTTTTCAAAGTGGGCGGCGGGACGAGCCTCAACAGTATAAAAATATTACATCAGTCATTAAATAGTTTATCAAACGAGATCAGACAGAATAACATAAATGTGTTTGATTTGGAACGACAGATCAGAGATACAGTCAGCGGGGGGAATTTAACTGTTATTCCCACTCAGAGTCAGAAGCTGATGAATGTCTGAGGACTTTGTTTAGTCTGAAGCTTCATAAATATCAGCTTCAAACTCATGTGGATGGTTCAGTGTCTTGTAACAGAGTGAACGGCGTCTCTGTCTCAGCCGCTCTGTCCTCCTATCACTTGTTGATGTCATTAGTTTTGTTTGTAGAGCATCTGACAAACTGTTACAGACGTGGGATTTGTGTGTACGACAGTGGTGTTACACTAGAGGCCGCCAAATCCCGCCAATGTTAATTTCTACAGATTTGAATGCAGGAAATGCACTTTTACTTTTAAGATAAGATAAGATAAGATAAGATAAGATAAGATAATCCTTTATTGACCCCCAGAATGGAAATTCAAGTGCTGCAGCAGTTGTGCTTTTGCTGAAGCACCTGAACGCATCGTCCACCACGTTTCTCTTCACAGGCGTTGACTTCAACGTCCTGAACTCCAAGTTCTCCTTCGACCTGCTTCCTGGAAAGAGAGCCGCGAGGAGGAACAACAGCCAACGCAAGGTGTGTGTGTGTGTGTGTGTGTGTGTGTGTGTGTGTGTGTGTGAAATATATCTGAGTAACTTTTGATGGATTACCATAAACATTTTGTACAGACTTTCACTTTCTCCTCTGCAATGTGTTTTTACAGTGTATTTATTTGTTTTGTGGGAATATTGATTGTTGTTTCAGCTAAAAAAAGACATGTTTTTTTAAATATAATTTATAATATATAATATTTCAGACCTTGCCCCAGAGGTTGAGACTCTTGTTTCCTGTGTGTTTGTCAGATCGAGGTCATGCATGATTTCCAGGGAAACCGCAGCTGCCTGTACGGCGCCTCCACCGACACTGATTCAGAGGCAGAAGATAACCCAGAGCAGGTGACCCGGTACGCCATCCCTCACCTGTCACACAGGATCCTTGACCTGAAGCTTCACCTGTGACTCCTGCACTGCTTGTGTATCTTACGTTATAGGATTATATATTGTAATTGTGTTTCACAGGAGCCGAGATCACAGTGTGCACAGTGGTGTCAAGTCTTTTCTTCTGATTTGCATTCAGGTTTTGTCTCTTTCTCTCTCATTTTCACTCATTCTAGCCACATTATGAAGGAACTGATCGCTACAGAGAGGATCTATGTGGACGAGCTGCTCTCCGTCCTTCTGGTGGGTTTATTTTGGATTATTTTGAAGCCATTTTGCTCTTATTAGTTTGCAGGGCAGAGAAAACAGAGTGTTTTGGCAGAGAGAGGAAGTAGAAATGTGACAAAAGGTCTGACAATGTCGTACAAACATATTTTCCTCTCCTCCTCTCCTCCTCCTCTCCTCCTCCTCTCCTCCTCTCCTCTTCATCCTCTCCTCCTCTCCTCCTCCTCTTCTCCTCTTCATCCTCTCCTCCTCTCCTCCTCCTCTTCTCCTCTTCATCCTCTCCTCAGGGTTACAGGGCAGAAATGGAGGACCCGTCCATGTCTAATCTTCTTCCTTCAGCTCTGCGATACCAGAAGGACGTTCTGTTTGGTAACATGCCAGAGATTTACCAGTTTCACAGCAGGCAAGACTCACACACACACACACACACACACACACACACACACACACACACACACACACACACACACACACACATCTTGATCGCCAAGACAACTTCCTCTCATTTTCCTCGCTCAGGATCTTCCTCCAGGACCTGCAGGGTTGCCTGGAGACACCGGAGAGGGTGGGGGCGTGCTTCGTGCAGCGGGTGAGGAAACAAAACACGCCAACTGCATGTGAAGTGATGTCACAGGAAATATCTAAGTGTGTGTTAATGTGTGTGTGTGTGTGTGTGTGTGAGCAGAAAGAGAAGTTCCAGGTGTACGAGCGTTACTGCCAAAACAAGCCGCGCTCTGAGTTGCTATGGAGACAGTGCTCTGATTCGCCCTTCTTTCAGGTAGTTACATCCTGAGTGTTTAAATGTTCGTCCATGTCGAGTCAGTCGGGTCAGTGTTCAGACAGGAGGCCCGATCCAAACAGAATTCTGGTTTTCTATCATCATTTATTGGAAAATCTGTCTGCGATGAATCTCCCTGTCTCTCTCTCCAGGAGTGCCAGAGGAAGCTGGACCACAAACTGGGTCTGGACTCCTACCTCCTGAAACCAGTCCAGCGCCTCACCAAGTACCAGCTGCTACTCAAGGTTCTGTTCATCTGAGCCAGTCAGTCATGGAGAGGCCTGCAGAGATGCAGCGCGCACAATCACACACGTCGGAAAGATTTAATCCGTAACAATAATAATCTTTGAAATAAATCTTTTGTACAGAAAAGTGAAAAGGAAATTAAAACAATCTGATACAACAATGACAGAAAACATTATAAAGAAGATAATCCCAGATATCAGAACTGAACCAGAACCCTCATCTGACCCACATATGGTACCATCATTCCACGTGGTCCAGGATGTGGGCCGGGTGTCTGATCCAGTTTTCTATATTAAAATAAGCCCAGAAAATCAGGAAACGTACCTTTTATTAAAACCCTTTATTATTTTTATGTTTATTTGTTTTTGTTTTCTAAGATTTTGGTCTCTGATGTGTTCGGTCTCAGTTTGTAGTCTGTGTCTGTAGCGTGATCGGGTTTCATCAATGTAAACAATCCATGTTGAGGGCAGAAGAGGCTCAACTCATTGACCAGAATTCATTCATTACATTACACTACGTGCAGATATCTGTTTATAGAGATGAACGAAAATATAGTTTTGTTCGAGTGTCATGTTGCTGATCTGACTGTTCACATGAAAGAGGAGATCTCGGCCCGGGGAGCCCAGTGATGGCTCCACCATCAGCCCTGAAACACGGGCTGTTTATAACAGGTCCGTGTGAGTGTAATGAGTTCTGTTTAGTGAGTTATAATGTTTGATTTGGATTAATAACGAACATTAATAATGAACAAGACCTGGACCGAGCTGCAGGAAGAGACACAGATTGACAAGATTAGTCCAAACAAAACTGATTTGTGCACGCGTACGTTCCTGCAGTCAGACATCAGGGCGGACTACATTAGATGAAACACTGACCTGTCGACCCGTGTGTGTGTGTGTGTGTGTGTGTGTGTTCTGGTCCAGGAGCTGTTGAAACACTGCATGGAGGAGCGGTACCGCTGTGAACTCCGGGAGGCTGTGGACTCCATGCTGGAGCTGCTCAAGTCTGTCAACGACTCCATGCATCAGATAGCCATCACTGGATATCAGGTACCAGCCGGTCCGATCAATTAAGAAGACGGAGCGGCCGATCATGTGACAGGACGGCAGATTGATGACACGTCGTTATGTGTTAATATGAAATGCTCCGTCACTTAGTCGGCCCGGCTCCGACTGTCTGGGTCCTCTGAGGGCCTGGAGGTGTTTAATCCATCCTGTGTGTGCAACTCAACAGTTTGACGTTCTGGAGAGAATCCAGTGTGCTGCTTTTAAACTGAAGTAAACTCTATTAAATGTTTTTAATTTTTGGTTTGGTCTGTGCAGAAAACAGAGAATGATCACTGTTTGCTGCAGAGTTTATTGCTGTTTAGAGAGAGTTATTAAGTATATCTCTTCTTTTCTTTTGATTTTTCTGTAGGACTGTACACTCTGCGTTACTCCTCTAGAGCTGCACCGATTAATTGCTTTATTGATTAATTGGTGTAGTTGAGTATTTTCTTCAAGAAAAAACAAGTCAAGATTCTGATTCCAGCTTCCTTAATGTGAACATTTTCTGGTTTCTTTGCTCCTCTGTGACAAGAAACAGAATTTCTTTTGGGTTGTGGACAAAACAAGAAATCTGACATTTTATAGACCAAATAACAAATTGATGAAACAAGAAAAAACAGTTGAACTAATCATGTATTGCAGCTGTAAATCAATGCTTCTGGATGAAGGACAGAGAATCATTTTTATAGATGGCTCAGTGACGAATAAGGTTTCAAGTTGACCAAAAATGTAAATAGGTTAAAACTGCAGATCAATGTAGTTTTTACATTTTATGAGGATGTTATTTACTCATTTTTAGAATCTGATTTTCAAAAAATGTATTTTATGTGTTTTAATTTAGAGTTATTTGATGACACAAAATCTCATACTGGATAACGTTAATGAATTTTCAAAATATTATTATATTAGAACTTTTAAAGTCAAAAATGCCTCATAAATATATAAAGTAAGTACCAATATTTAGAGCTCAGACAATTCCTTTTTTCATTATAATGTGTTTGCTGTAGACGTGACCCTACTTGTTCAAGTTCTCACCTACATTTTAACGCTGCAAAGTGATTCAAAATGCAAAATGTGACGTGTTTCTTCTGTGGAACGAGGATTGCTGAAGTTCTGCGTCGCCCGTCTGTCTGTCTGTCCCAGGGTGACCTCAGCCAGCTGGGCCGGGTGGTGATGCAGGGAGGCTTCAGCGTTTGGATCAGCCATAAGCGGGCGGCGGTGCGGATGAAGGAGCTGGCCCGGTTCAAGCCCATGCAGAGACACCTCTTCCTCTACGACCACGCCCTGCTCTTCTGCAAGCGGCGAGACGAGGACACCGCCGACCGGACGCCCTTCTACAGCTTCAAATCCTGCCTCAGAGTAACACTCGATGATGCTCCTGCAGTTTGTGGTTCTGTCCGGTGTGAGTCGGGTCAGTAAATATGACACGTTGCCTTCCTCTCGTTCTGTAGATGAGTGCGGTGGGAATCACAGAAAACGTGAAAGGAGACATAAAGAAGTTTGA
Source organism: Sparus aurata (assembly GCF_900880675.1). Lineage (NCBI taxonomy): Eukaryota > Metazoa > Chordata > Actinopteri > Spariformes > Sparidae > Sparus > Sparus aurata. The sequence continues at coordinate 2,721,427 of NC_044199.1, forward strand.
AATCTGGTACAGTGGCAGAGAAGTGGTCTACATCGTCCAGGTATCGACCTTCGTATCCCCGTTTTCTTGTTCTCAGGTTGTTGCTCAGAGTTTTAGCGTCTCCACCTTCAGCTCGCTCGCTGACTCACCTGTTCTTGCATTGTGATCTCGTCCAGGCGCCCACGCTGGAGATCAAAGTCGCCTGGCTGACTGAGATCCGAAAGATTCTCACCAACCAGCTGAAACTGCGACAAGGTTTTTATCACTGTGTCGACTTCCTTCTTTGAAATGCCTGATTTTATTTTATTCAACATGGACTCAGCTCTGATTTAACTGTAGATACGTTCATTTACGTCTGTCACGGTCAGCTTATATGCTCCTTCTGTGGAGTCCAGTTGTTCTGGATCAGTTACCGTCCTCTGTCTCCTCTCCTCTTCCTCAGAGGACTCACCTTCCCTCCCGCTCTCAGACAACGCTCTCTCTGACAGGTGAGAGTCTCTGCATGTCCACATTACATCCTCACGTCAGGTCGACTCACTTTTAATCTGTTCTCAGTTCAGAAATTGATTTAAAACGTGATACAGTGAGAGGAAGTGTCTCTCACCCCGATCGAAAGTCAGTTTCTGAAGTGATTCAGTTTTAAATAACTCCTCAACCTCCTTCACACACATCTTGTTGTCTTCATGGCAGAGCATCATGATTATCTGCACACAGGTTGTTGTGTGTTTGTGTGATTTATTAGCATCTTTGTCATCGGCCTTGAGAACTGATATTCTGCCGTCTGTGGCCGCTGAACTTCAGCTCCACACAGAGAGTTTCACACTGAATCTCCTGCAAAGATCAAACTTCTGCACGCTCGCTTGTCAGGCTGCTTAACAACCGAGGCTTTATTTGTGAATGTATATGAGTCAAACCTTCGTGTAAAAGCATAATTACGATGAAAGAGGCACTTTTTAGATTTAGTGTATTTTCGTTTTCGGGTCAAACTCATTTTCAATGGGAGTGCTACGGGCACTTTTACACTAGCATCAAAATCTCTATTTTTAAAACAGTAAGAAGTCTCGCCACAACATGAAACTTTGCTGGTAGTATCACCAGGGTCTCTACACATGAACACGAGCATTGAGAACATTGTTTGTGTACACAGAGTTTACTAAAAAGAAGCTTTTTGAACAACTCACGTTAGCAGTAGCTTGTTCCGCTCGCCGCCGTCCTGCCAGTGGAGAAGTGTCGATCTCAGAATGTGACGTAACCTGGAGGACAGTTAAGGTGGAACGCTCCTAAAGCTTAGTTCCATATAAATGCAGGATAATTAGTTGTTTTGTCATGAGCGAAAAACAATATTGACCTTGAAGTTGAAAAAGGAGCCTCATATAAGAAACAATACTAAAATCAAAAGCTGGAAAAGTCACGTGAGATCTCGCGTCGTGTTGTTGCTGGAAGACAGTAGTTCCACCTTAACTGTCCTCCAGGTTACGTCACATTCTGAGATCGACACTTCTCCACTGGCAGGACGGCGGCGAGCGGAACAAGCTACTGCTAACGTGAGTTGTTCAAAAACCTTCTTTTTAGTAACTCTGTGTACACAAACAATGTTCTCAATGCTCGTGTTCATGTGTAGAGACCCTGGTGATACTACCAGCAAAGTTTCATGTTGTGTCGAGACTTCTTACTGTTTTAAAAATAGAGATTTTGGTGCTAGCGTAAATGAAAACGAGAATATGGTAAATCTTAAAAGTGGCTCTTGCATCGTAATAATGCTTTTACACGAAGGTTTGATTTGGGTACATTCACAAAAAAAGCCTTGGTTGCATTTTGGCGAGAGTTTCACTTTACGTGAGTTGTGTTATTGACTCCAGCGTTTAGAGATCACACGGTGAGTAAAAAGGCGCAAAGACACGTCGACATGTGAGAAGTTTCTGATAGAAGAAGTAAAAGTGTCACTCAGTGATTCTCTTTCATGTCTCTCACCTGGAGAACTTTGTCTCGCAGTGTGAGGAGGTTGTCCAGGATACCACCTGGTTACCATGGAGACAACTAAATTAAAAACCCTGCGTTGATCTTTAACGAGGAGCGCCCAGTGAAAGTGTCAGGACCCCGAACATAAAGGAGGCTTTAATCAATGAAAATAGTTAAAATAATCTCACAGCTCTGACGGTTGTTGGTTCTCTGGTGGTGTCAAACATGGAGCTGTGCGGGTGCAGATGTGTGTGTTTGTGTGTGTTTGTGTGTGTTTGTTGGACACATCTGTGTTGTGCTGACTGACAGCATGCAGCATGTTGATCATCAGACGGATGTTCAGCTCTTCAGAGCTTCTTGTTGTGGTTGACGACGTGTCAGGCCGGAAACCTGTCAACACATTTAGTTTTTTCTTAAAATCAAATGTTTTAAGACGACGGTCTAGTTTAAGAACTTAAAGAAGAAGGTGAGCAGTATTTTTCTTTTTCTAGCACACTGAATGAAAAGGTCAAAACCAACAGTCTGCTGATCATTTGTGTGATATAAACTTTATATATAATAACTCAAATATGTGATATATGAGACTAAACAGCGGCTCAGATCGTAACATGGATATTATCTTTTATCTTTACTCAATCACACATAGATTGTGTCATGTTGTGTATTAATAAAAACTACTTTTTATTTTAGAAAATAACCTATTTTTAACATTTTTATGAAACAGTTTATTTATGTCCCATTTTGCATCTTCAGCACAAAAACACTGAGAGATAAAAACAAACACGTTGTTGATTTTGGTCTTTTCATCTGTTTGATGACGACGATAAAAGAAAGATGGTCGTTTACTTTACGTTCAAACACACATTTCTAAAGTGTTTGTCTGTTTGTTTCTTTGAGGATGAGATGTTGTGAATGTTTGTCACTTATTGATTGATCTGTACACATTATTTATCTATAGGTCACGTGTAGATAATCAGTAAAGCGTCTCTGCTTTATGCAGTAGATGGGTACGCCTTAATGTCTTCGTTCTGTCTGTTGGACCAGGTGAAGCAGCTCCACCCATCTGCTACGTAAAGCAGGTTGAACCTCACTGTGGATGTTTAATCGAGTCCTGAGGCCTGTACTGCGAAGGGGGCTCAACATAGCCAGGCTTTGTGCTCATGATGCAGCTCAACAAAGCCCCAAGTCCCCAAACAGAGTTAAACGGTACTGCGACGGTGGTTATCAACTTACTTTGTCAAGTCCGGTTCTCTGCTTTGTGCTCTGCGCGCGTACACATAAAAGGGGGCGTTTGGCGTCATATTATTCTACTTCCGTGCGAAAATGAATCGTTCCCGGGCCACATATTTTACTCAAGATGAGCAGATTCTTATTATGCAAGGCTATGAAGAATTCAAAGAAACCATCACGGCAAAAAGTAACACTGTCACCCCCAACAGAGCGAGGGAGGGCTGCTGGCAGAAAAGTGCTGACCGTGTAAATGCGCAAGTTAACAATGATTAATATTATGATCAATATTATATTAAGCCCTTAGTGTTTTAATTTCTGAAAGCTCAACATTGTGCAACTTTTACATATTAACCCTCATCCATTTGAAAAATAAATAAACTGAAGCAACAACTATCTTTTTTCATTTTTGAATGATGTCTATATTGTTTTCACATTTTACTGATCTCAGTTATAGAATGCGCGTGTGTGTTTTATTGAAGGCTGAGTGTGCGTAGGCTATAAATGTTCAGTGTTGTTTTTATTTTTTATTACTGTGTCGGGATGAACAAGCAAATGTAGCGACTGTCCCTGTACAATGACAATAAAGAGCTTTCTGACAGTGAAAATAGCTCTAGCCTGTAAGATTTGTGTTTGGGTGTACACTGCCCTACAACGGGTGAAACATTGATCAGTTCATCAGTTTATTCATGGCCACATCAAAGAAATAATTAACTTTACCCATTATCTGTGACAAATAAATACTCGGTTGGCCTAATTAATATTTCATATTGCATTTTATTAAGATGTGGAAGCAGCAGTCGGACATGGCAGCAAGTTAGAGCCAAATACAAAAACATCATTCAGAGTGGTATGTAGCCAAGCTGCCCCATCATTTTGTCAGTGTGTGTTCTTGCTCAGATTTTCTGCATCATCAACTGAATGTAAGAAGGTTCCCGTGGCAAAAAAACGAAGAGCTACACAAACAGTGAGCGCTTTTTCGAGTGGCATTCCTGACACTCGGCTCAATATGTGAGTGTACCGTATTCCCTCGGCTGAAAATCTATATCGCTCATAGAGAATTTCATCAGGAAATGCCAGCGGATCAGCGCCGCTCACGTCGCAGTGCTGCCCGAATTATTCTTGCTCCCAGGTCCACCGGGTTCTCAATGAACGGTGACGCCATCTCCGAATGAGAAACAGCGGCGCTTTTATAGCCGATTTTAAGCTGAAACTCTGAACATAACCTGGTCGGGACCAGGTTATGAGCTAAGCATAAGTTACCATGGTGATCTAGCCGGGTTAAAAGAGAGCCACCTTTGTAGTACAGGGAAGCCTGGCTTTAGACTCAACATACCTCGCTTACCCACTAAACTGGCTTCGCAGTACAGGCCTCTGTTGTTTGTTTGCTGGATACTAAAAAAGTATTTCCATATATTCCAGCGATCTCTGATATATTTGACATCTAAGTTATAAACTCAAACATCCTGACGCTGAAATATATGTGACTGTGAACTGACTGGAATGCAGTATTATTTAACAGAATGTGGATGAGCTCGTTTTGTGACACCGTGGATGTTGTTGTTGTTGTTGTTGTCGTTGTTGTTGTGCGTCGTGTTGTGTGTGTGTGGTCGTGTCTTGTTCCCCTGGTGATGCGGTTTAGTGCATCAGAGGTGTGTGTGTCGTGGGGCGGAGCGTCGGTGGGAGGCTGCTCAGCGTGTCTCCCTGTTCCTCACAGCTCCTCGGCAACAAGCCACTCCCACAGGTTCCGGGGGGAGGAGTCCACACACAGTAGCCCCGCCCACTCTGAGCCCGTGGTCCACTCACCTCGACGCAGTGAGTCGCCGCACACACAAACGCACACATCGATCAATGCATCTTCAGGGTGTTTGCAGCTAATTGTTCAGTAAATTTTAGATGAAGAATGCAAATTAGTTTTATCAGCTGGTTTGGAGCAAATAAACAAAACTACACAAAGTGTATTTCTGTCAAAAGTTGGCAAATGTTAGCATTTTATTCAGCTGATCGGTCACGTGAGTTAAATGTTTGCTACGTCAGAAATCATTCGGGAAGTTTCTTCCATGTTTTGCAGTGATAGCTACTGACGTTAGCATGCTAACCAGCTAGCCCAGACCCGTCCTGGTCCAAAGCTAATGTGCTAGCAGCGTAAACGTCCATCGAGTTCTCAATCTAGACGACCAGCTGCACGACTAGCTAGTGGCGGCTACAGTTACCATAAGTTAGCTTTGTAGCAATATGCTGCCCCCTTTTTGTCTTGAGTATAAGTTTTTTTCCATTATTGCTCATTTAAGAACATTAAGAAAAAAAAGAAAAAGCAAGAACCACCGAAAGCAAGCGACGTTTCTTTGAATTTATCTGTTTCCATCGAGATTTTCTCATGTGCTGCTTTGAAATGTGCATCAAAATACAAAAACACGCTGTTTCCTGTAACTGAGTGACGAGGAAGAAACGCTGCCATCAACCTAGTGTCTACTTTCCTCCGTCATTAATCTACATTTTTAATTGTTCTTGAGGCGATTTGTCTTTTACCCACAGTGGAAACATAAAACACACACAGAGTTAAATATCAGAAATGTTAAACTTAAAAATATATTAAGAAATGCCAAACCTGCAGCTAAGAACCATTTAACCTGTAGAAAAGTGTTGTCAGTATATCTTCACAGTTACTGAAGCAGGAACAGAAGCGTTTGGTTTTCCTGAGGAGCCGAGGTCTTTGTCAGTGTAACACTTCAGACGTCTCAGCTGTCTTGTCGTCTGCAGCTTGGCCCGGCCCGGCCCACTCAGTGGCCATCTGTGACGGCCTGGAGGACTGGGGTGCCACAGACCTCTCCAACATATCGGACTCAGACGAGGAGGATCAGCCCGCCCCCCTGGTGAGATCTTGTTACTGTCATGGCGCAGGAAGTCCTGCAGAGATGATTTGTTGTGATGTGTAGACCAGGACAGGTGGCAGCGCTCAGGATTCAGGTCCTGCCTGAACCACGGGGAGCTCGACTCGCCACCTGGTGTGTCGACAATCGTTCACAGCTCAGTGGGCAAACACAGTGAGAAAGAAAAGCAGCATACTTCTGCCATGAGGGCGATTCATCATTATTGATGAAGCGATCCTGCAGCAGCAGAACGTCCTCGTCTCTCTCAGGCTCTCTGATGTTACAGATCCAGGACTGATGAGCATGTAGACGAGTATCAAACTGTATGTTATTGTCTGTCTTCTGTTCCAGGTGGCGGGCAGGTACAGGGTCATGGTAGAGAGCAGTATGGCCAGCACCGATGACATCATCTTTAACTGTGGTGATGTCATCCAGCTACTGCACGAGGAGCTGTCAGGAATGTGGTAAAATACGCTTCGTATCGTTCAGGCATTTTTAAAGATTACGATTCAAAGAAAACAATCCTGGGATTCATGTTGAACGTGTTATTGTGTGTGCGTGTGTGTTGTGATTGTGTGTGTGTGTGTTTAATCGCAGGATGGTGAGGAATATAAGCCGTGGCGAGGAAGGCCGTGTTCTCTCCGAGGACCTGCACAGGATTCTGGGGGAAACCTGCTAATAGCCAATCAGAACAGAGGATAGAGACGTGTTCGGTTCTCGTCCTGTTTTTATTTCAACCTCACCACACACACACACACACACACACACACACACACACACACACACAACACACACACAGACTCTTCATCAGCTCATCCGATTGAAGCACATCAGCTGATTGTTTTACTCCTCAGACGACTCTTCCACCTCAGAAGGCTGTAAACTGCAGACTGGACCTCAGAAGACCGGATCAATGCAAAGCACACCATTGGACCTCTTCTTTTTTCTTTATCTCTATCTTCCAGCCTTACATAGTATCTATATTCTTTGGACTTAAAACCGGAGATGAAGAACGGGGGCTTTATTTCATACGTACAGAGTGGACTTTTGTTGAAGACTTCAGGATGTATTGTTTCTATTTTCTTATGAAATATCCCAGAAATCGTGCGTTTGCCTACAAACATATCATCACTGTTCATGTGCCAAACAGCTCGGCTAATTATCGTGGCTTCTTTCTGTACATCACTGTAAGTTTTGCCTTGTTTACAATGAATTTAAAGCCTCTTACTTTCCTACAACGACCAGCTACGTCACCCAATACTGAGTGAAGATGCTGCAGATCTCCACAGTTACAGCAGCAGTAGTCATTTCATAACCCTCTATAGATATTCTTATGACATATGACAAGAAAAGTACAGGTCTAATAAATATAGGGACGGGATGATAAACAATATTGTGGAGGATTGCGATAAAAGTATTCAGGTTAAGTTGATTGTCATGAATTTCCATAATCGGAAAGAAGAGCTCAGCGGTCAGGAGTCTTTCCCGTGATAACAAGCTAAACTTTATTAATAAACATTCATCTCAAGGGAATAAAAAGGAACAACGTTTTGTTTTCTTGCGATCACAAGTTATTTATGTCGTTATCGCAGGATAACAAATTTTGTTTTTCAAAGATAACAAGATATTAATCTGTTATCACAAGAAATGCTGCTAGAAACTTTTTTGTCAGGCTTTTTCAAAAAAATACCTGGCAGGTGATTGGACAAATCATCCGTCTGTCACCGTCTATCACAGGCTCACTGCAGCCAATCAGAACAAGAGTAAGAGAGCTCAACCAGCTGCTCATTCAAACTCTTACCGCGGTCGGTCGGGAGAGGAGTGAAAATACATTTCTATCAAGAAAAGCCTTCAGTGTTGTTCTTCGGGAGCCGCCATTGTTTTCGAGCCAGCAGTCGCTTCTCGCTGTCGTCACGTCTGAACCACGCCCACAGCCGCCGCCTCGGTTTTCTCAAAGGACGCTGATTGGTCAGATTAGCATTTAGCTTGAAGCCCAATGAGACGGATTTGCAAGATTACAAACCCGTAAAACTGAAACTCCTGATACCCCACAGAAGAGTTCTCTTATGAATCCTGTGAGGTTGTTTTCTCATGATTATCTCTAATTATCCTGAGAAAACAACATTCGATATATCGTGACAAAGTTTGTTGATCTCGTTTAACATTTGTTATTCTGTGATAATGAAATAAACGACCCCCAAAAACAAATAAAACAAATTAAAAAGTAAGTCGTTATCATGTAAAATAGCGTCATATGTTTGACCCGTGACCTTTTAGGGCTTCCGTAGCTTGCCCATCGTATCCCCCACCAAGAAGTCAAATCGATATGTGGAAACATATCCAACACCTCCAGTTCGCATTCCAGCTCCGTCAGAACAATACGTCGGTTCGGTGATATAAGTCGGGTTTAGAGCATCTTATTTCTGCCGAGATGATCGTGACATGAAATGATGAAATCGTCCCGTACCTTAAAGGGTTATTCCAGTGTAAATTTAATCCATGGTCTAACACACCGTGAAACTGTGTTAGACTCCCTCTCGAGAGATCAAGTTAGCAGACCGCTAATTTACGGAGTTTTATCAACCTCAGAAACGACCGCACGACAACAATACACTGCAGTAAATGGATCCAAATATAAACCGCCACCAAAAAGCCACAAATAATGCTCAGAACAGCACCAAACTTCAGCAACAGTACAAATAGGGTCTCAGCACATAGTCCGGGGCATCTAACCTCCGCTAGCTTAGCTGGATTTCTACTGAAAAGCTGACTAAATTTACCACTCTTCTGCAGCAGCTTCCTGTTGACGGGAAGTCCCGACGAGTCGATTACCGAGTGCAGTAGAGTTCCGCGGCTCATGGATGAAAATGTATGATTATGACTCCATGGAAAAGCAATCAAAGTTCATATGTGTCTTACCTGCCAGTTTATAACAGTTATTATCGAGAGCGGACAGGGAAAAGAACGGAATTGAGCATTTCTAACCGCACTCGGTAATCGTCGCGTCTGGACTTCCCCGACCCGGAAGCTGATGGAGGAGAGTTGAAATCTGTTTTTAGCTTCATAATAGAAATCCAGCTAAGCTAGCGGAGGTTAGATGCCCCGGACTATGTGCTGAGACCCTATTTGTACTGTTGCTGAAGTTTGGTGCTGTTCTGAGCATTATTTGTGGCTTTTTGGTGGCGGTTTATATTTGGATCCATTTACTGCAGTGTATTGTTGTCGTGCGGTCGTTTCTGAGGTTGATAAAACTCCGTAAATTAGCGGTCTGCTAACTTGATCTCTCGAGAGGGAGTCTAACACAGTTTCACGGTGATTTAGACCATGGATTAAACTTACACCGGAATATCCCTTTAATTAATAATCTCACAGTAATGACTCCACTGGTCCTCGAGCTCAGTGCCTCCTGTGCTTCTCTTGCTATAACAGTGAAAATGTCTGTGATGCAGCTCTGCAGGTGTAGCAGGACTGACAGGTGGAGCTGGTTGTTGTAGTTCAGTCAAAGGTGAATTTCTTCTTTATTTGTGCTGCTGTTGATGGTCCGCTTCCTCTCAAACGAATCTTGTGCACTCGTTCTCACCGCTGAGATGAGATCAGCTTTATGTTCCTGCATGTACAAATCACCGCACACGCCTGCTGCTTCATTTCTGCCCGTGCTGCTGTTGTTTTTACGCCTGCGGGAAAAACTCAGTTTCAGTGTGGAGTCGTAACTGTCAGTAGTAGAGTAGACTACTGTTGTAATTACCAGCTTGAACTCGTACAGTTACATCGTGGATTCATTCATTGTTCGGTTTTAAAACTGCCTGTACTCATTTTCTTTACAGCGTTAACAGAAAGCAGCTTTGAAACCGAGTGTGAGAAGTGTTGATGAAAGCACTGCCGCCACACGTGCTGAGGGTTCATACAGTGTGATGACTCGTGTTACTGACAGCTGTGAATATGTAAATGGTGAGAAAATCTAAATTTTAGATGTTTAACAGTCATAGGTACTTTAGATTTCTTACTGCATCTCTGGACTTTATAAATCTGAACATTAAATCTAAGATTCACACTGCAGACAGTATTTAACAGCCACAGTGGAACATTTGAATCATGTGATCTTGTGCAGGACTGTCGAACTAACTCATTAATCAATAACTAACATGTTGAAACCGTTTGTTCATGTTGCTCTCACTTGTCTCGTCCACAGAACCTTAAACTGGTGTCTGCTACTTTTGCTCATTTTGCACTTTTTTGATATTTTGAATCATTGTCAAAGCTTGTATGATAATGCATAATATATATGATTATTTTCAAAAATATAAGCACAGGATTATTTGACTGATTCAACCGGAGTCGTGTGATTTATTTTTTTAGTTGAGCTGCACCGACGACACCTGACTGACGTCTCTGTTCCTCTGCTGTTAGTCGTGTCGCTCAGGATCAATCACACCGAGATTTGCAACCAATTAATCTCAGTGTTGAAACGGGAATTTATTTACTAACCTTCAGTTAAATCGGATGTTTAAAGGGATATTCCGGTGTAAGTTTAATCCATGGTCTAAATCACCGTGAAACTTTGTTAGACTCCCTCTCGAGAGATCAAGTTAGCAGACCGCTAATTTACGGAGTTTTATCAACCTCAGAAACGACCGCACGACAACAATACACTGCAGTAAATGGATCCAAATATAAACCGCCACCAAAAAGCCACAAATAATGCTCAGAACAGCACCAAACTTCAGCAACAGTACAAATAGGGTCTCAGCACATAGTCCGGGGCATCTAACCTCCGCTAGCTTAGCTGGATTTCTATTGTGAAGCTAAAAACAGATTTCAACTCTCCTCCATCAGCTTCCGGGTCGGGGAAGTCCTGACGCGACGATTACCGAGTGCGGTTAGAAATGCTCAATTCCGTTCTTTTCCCTGTCCGCTCTCGATAATAACTGTTATAAACTGGCAGGTAAGACACATATGAACTTTGATTGCTTTTCCATGGAGTCATAATCATACATTTTCATCCATGAGCCGCGGAACTCTACTGCACTCGGTAATCGACTCGTCGGGACTTCCCGTCAACAGGAAGCTGCTGCAGAAGAGTGGTAAATTTAGTCAGCTTTTCAGTAGAAATCCAGCTAAGCTAGCGGAGGTTAGATGCCCCGGACTATGTGCTGAGACCCTATTTGTACTGTTGCTGAAGTTTGGTGCTGTTCTGAGCATTATTTGTGGCTTTTTGGTGGCGGTTTATATTTGGATCCATTTACTGCAGTGTATTGTTGTCGTGCGGTCGTTTCTGAGGTTGATAAAACTCCATAAATTAGCGGTCTGCTAACTTGATCTCTCGAGAGGGAGTCTAACACAGTTTGTGACACAGTGTGTTAGACCATGGATTAAACTTACACCGGAATATCCCTTTAAACTGAGCCCCGCTGCTGACTGAGCTGCTCCACCACCCGTGACAATGATGTCACTGGCACAAAAGGGCAGGATATCCTGGCATCAGTTTTGTTATGAATACATTATAAATCAGACTCAAGGGTGCTAATCAGTCTTGCTTCCAATCTTTCCCAGTGGCCACTCAAGGTATTGCATCTATAAACACCGCCCAGACTCAAACCAACAGCCAACTGCCTTTATCCGACCACTCCGTTGCCTCTTGTCTGACCCGTTCAGCAGAAAAGTTGCATTGAAACATATCGCCTACGCAGCTGCCAACTACACAGTGGCGTGTACGTTCGACGCTTGCGCGAGATGCAATAAGCCTCCTTAACATCAGGTGGCGCTAGTCTCGTGCCAGTAATCCAAAACAGGAAATAACGGATTGGAATGCAGCTGATAGATTATCAGGAAAAACAAAGCGCACACAGTATTGGCTCAGTATTCGTTTGACCTGAGAAGACGTTTGTGGAATACAATACTTGGCGTTACTTGAAAGATCATTATGGCTGAGCTGATGGTCGCGTTGTCTGCTCTCGGGCTCGTTATTATACGAAGACAACACAGGAGGGAAAAAGTGGTTTGTTTCCCATCATCACCTCTGCACCTCCCATACACCTCGCTGATTCACTAGCACACCGCCAATCAGAATGGTCATTGAACAGCTAGCAGAAAACCAATCAGAGTATCCGATGGCATCCATTCCTCCAACCGCGTGGTTTCAAAAGCTTCCAACACAGCTGAACACACAGAACATGTTTGTTCCCGAGTCTACCCAAACATTTCAGACGTCCAACGTTTGGGCCCGTGTGTTCCTACCTTAAAGCATTTTCCCCGACATTATAAAAGATTCGTCTGTAAGGCTGTAGACATGAATTGTTGATCCATTTTTTGTGTTTGTGTGTAAAACTTTCCCAGAGCCCAGAAAAGTGATCATCACAATTAGCTGAAATTCTGTTGCCGTTTTTGAGTGGGTTGCATAACCAGGAAGTATTTAGAGCCAGTAGCTAGAAAAAATTTTTGGCATACGCACAAGACTGAATAGTTTCCAGTTATTTTAATAAATCTTTTATTTTCGTCCAGAGGAGGACGTTTAGACATGTTGTCCGTCTTTGTCCGGATGGTCAGCTCTGAGTCGGGCCTTTGCGTTAATATAAATTAAGTTTTGCCATTTTTTTGCAATATGTAAGAACTGGTGCGGCGAGCAAGTGCTGCTAACGTTGGCTGCTGTTAGCTCGTTAGCCCAGTTAGCTGTGCCGCTAGCAGTCTGGACTGTGTGCATGGGAAGTGTTTACATTGCTAGCACATGAGCTTTGGATGAAGATTGTCTGGCACTAGCTGGTTAGCATGCTAACTTCAGTTGATATCTCTGCAACACAAGACACAGATTTCCAATATTCGAGGAAGCGCTACGGGGTTTTTCTTTGTGCAATATTTCAAGAAACGAGCACTCTGATATTGAAATACATTTTATTGTAGCCCGAGTGATTTCTCATGTCATTCAGTCTAAAGACAAACTTCCTCAGGTGCTAAAACTAGACAAATGAGACCGTTTGGTTGGCTGACAGGCCACGTTATCTTTACACGCGACTTCACTGGTCAGTTACTGAATTCGTAGTCCTGTTGTCCTCCTGATCCACGGGTAGTACATAGACACTCGAGTGTAGACGCCATACTTCCCGTCTTTGGCACACTCCTCCCCCCAGCTGACAATGCCTGTCAGGAACCAGGTGCCTTTGTATTTGGTGGCGTGTGGCCCCCCGCTGTCCCCCTGACATGAATCCATTGGCTGATCTCTGTAGCCGGCACAGAACATTAAGCGTGTGACGTGGTACCGGCTGCTCTCTTTACACACGGTGCGATCCACGTAGGGGACCTCCAGCTTCTGAAGCGTGGTGGCCTCAGCGCCCAGATGCCTTAACCGTCCCCAGCCGCTCACCAGAGAACTTCTGGACTCCCTCAGCAAGTTTTCTATAAATTCTTTGGGGCCCAGGCAGATGGGACGCCGCCTGTTGGACAGTTCCACTGGAGTGGCGAGCTTCAGCAGGGCAATATCGTTGTTATATGGTGAGTTTTTGAAATTGTACATGTGGTGGATGTGCCGCTCTGCCACCTCATGGTCTCGCTCGTCACCCTCCACTACTTTCACGTCATGTTCACCTGGAAGTACAGATGCATGAATTATAGGATTTTCTATACCGACAGCACTGATGTCTTAAATGTCGGAGCTTCCTTGAACACACCAAGAAAAGAGTTGATTTTCAGCTTTTCATCTCGAGCATGTGATATTAATCATAATGATTAAGGTAAGTCTGTACTTCAGAGATTTAGATCAGATGTAAGTGTGTACAGTAAAGAAAATATTTGTTTTTCCTACCCACTCTGACGAAGAACTTTCGATTAGATTTATCAGCCTCTGCCAGACAGTGAGCGGCGGTGATGACCCAATATTCACTGAGCAGAGATCCTCCACAGAAAGGCTCTGCTCTTTGAAGGGCGACTGAGTGAGACATCAGGGCCACCTGCAAACACACAAACAAACACATGGAGCCTACATGTCCCATAATTCAACACAAAAGTAACTTTTCTCAGACCATCTGCTGGGTTAATGTCCACATCTTTCAACCTCCTCATGCTCTGCTTGTAAAGCAACTTTATGTTGAACACTCGAGTCTTCAAGCCGAAACTGAGAGAATTCAAATCAAAGTGAAACTCTCGCCAAAAAGCTACCGAGGCTTTATTTGTGATTGATACGAGTCAAACCTTCGTGTAAAAGTATAATTACGACGGAAGAGGCACTTTTAAGATTTACTGTAGTTTCGTTTCCGGGCAAGCTAATTTTCAATGGGGTGCAGGGGCACTCTGACGCTAGCATCAAAATCTCTATTTTTAAAAACACTACTGTTCATGTGTAGAGACCCTGGTGATACTACGAGCAAAGATTCATGTTGTGTCGAGACTTATTAGTGTTTTAAAAATAGAGATTTTGATGCTAGCATAAGGGTGCCCCATGCATTCCATTAAAAATTAGCTTGCCCGGAAACGAAACTACGGTAAATCTTAAAAGCGCCTCTTTCATCGTAATTATGCTTTTACAGGGCTCCAGACTAATTTTAAAGGAGCACAGTGGCCCCTAACTGAAAATTTTAGGAGCGAAATCACAAAATTTAGGGGCGCACACCGTAAAGCAATTATATTGATTGTGTGTGAGTATGTATATATATATACATATATATATATATATAAAAATCTGCGGTTCATGAAATTCGTCTCTCTGAGACCTTCACCAGTCAAATCGGCACCCATTCTTCATGAAAACAGTATTTTCTGCCCTTTTTCGACACTCCTGTCTTCAGACTTGGACTCATCCTCTGAGTTAGGATTTGACTCTGGCACACTTCTAGGCTTATCGTGGAGAAAATAACCCAGAGATTCCACCAGATAGGTGTACGGTGCCTTACTGCTCCGATCCGGTTTTACAGTGCCGCAGTTATAGGTCTGTGCTATAAAAACAACAACACGAAGTGTTCCTGACCGAAGGATTAGTAGAAGAGCTTGTGTTTGTCTCTTTTTTGAGATTTGTGGGCTGGTGTCAACACGGAGTGTTTTATTTTGAAAAGTAAAAGATGTTATATTGTTGTTTGTGCTCGGTGCTAAATTCAGCTGATTTGTTGCGTCGTGCTCCGGCATCCGCCGAAATAGAAGTCCTGCGTATCTGCTCCGGACTGCCGTTGCAGATACGCAGCGCAGCGGAGCTGGTGGAAGTAAAGACATTATCTAAAGTGAAAAACCAGCTCAGCTCCGTCACGCAGCGGACACGTATCTGGTAGAATTGCGGAGTTCGTTTCGACATTGTTCGTCGAAAGTGAAACCTTCTCCCTCTGTGCTCAGAACAACTTTCGGACCCTCCCTCCACACATTAGTCAATTACAGTGCCAGTCCCTGCCCATCTAACACACATTGGCCTGCCACCTGTCAGTCCACATTCGAGATTCTTTGATTCGCTTTGGTTCCCTTCCACTACCCGTGTTAAAAAAAAAAAAAAACATCGGCAAATTCACTGGTCGCACATGTGCGACTAAATGTAAAATTTGCACTGTCTCAAATTTTGGTCGCAAAATGCTCCGCTGTGGTCGCAGTCTGGAGCCCTGATTTACATGAAGGTTTGACTCGTATCAATCACAAATAAAGCCTTGGTTGCTTTTTGGCGAGAGTTTCACTTTAAGTGACATAGACTCATATTCCTTATGTTTATTTCCTTATTGAAACTCTCTTTATGCATATGAAATAGTCAAAAAAAAAAAAAACCTATTTGAAGAGCAAAATGCACAAGATTGCATGAATTTACACCATTTTCAAGACATACACTACATATTACTGGATTTAAAATCTCATTGGCTACATGATGCACCAATCATCCAGAGGCTGGCATGTCATTGGCTCAGGAGGGAGGAGTCAGAAGAGAGTCTACACGGTCACTCATTGGCTGTTGTCGGCTCTGTGGAGGGCATGGAAGCCCTCATCTGCAGCATGAAAAAGCATCAACCATCATCCACTAACCTTCACTCACACTACCGTACCTGCCAAGGTATCTGTCCAGGAGAGGCCTCGTCACCTCCCACAATCCTCTCGTCAGTGTTTTCCTTCTCTGTGATGGTGGGAAGTGTTGCGTAAGCCCAGGAAGGCGGTTTCTCCGTCTCTGTTGGTGTTTCTGTGATGTTGCTCGACTCGGCCGACCTCACCGAGCGCACCTCCGCTGCAGACGCGCTCCCCGAGTCTGAATCATCGGTGAAGTCGAAGGAATCGTACAGCAGGGTGATGTTGGTGTCGTCGTAGTAGTCCTCCAGCAGCGAGTCACTGGAATTGTGATTTCTTTCAGGACTGTGATGCGATGAGCGAGGCGCTAACAAGACTCTGTTGCCAGAGGTGGAGGTGGAGGTGGAGGGCGTGAAGTCCACACGACCACAGCTGAATGGTGCTGATGAGGAAAATAAAGGCGAAGCAAAAACAAATATTATAATTTTGTCTCATAAACATTAAATATTTTCTGTTTATTTGTGATACAGTTACTTAAAGAACGTAAGTGTGTGTTCATGCTTTGTGTGGTCAGGGTCAGAATGAGGATGCTGGTTTTCTGTTACAGACATAGATCATGATATTTATTTGACAGCTTTAAACTGCAACACGCAGTTTATGAGCCGCTCTGTCAGCCCATCATGGATACAAAGGGATGGAACATGTAACACGATGAGCCCAGCTGTCCGTCTTCTTGTTTTAAAGGCAGCTTGTATAAATCTCTTATCTGGAGAGGAGGTTTACGTGCAGCGGGCTTTCATTTTGGTCGAGGTTTGGTGTGTGGGTGTAGCTCAGAATCAATATTTGCACAATGGGGTTCAAGTGTTCCCATTAGTTTCCATTTGTGCAGATGTCATGTGTGCAGTGTATAGAGTAAAACGGTTAATATACAATCCAGATGCCCAGTCGACCAGTTTGTTGTATTCTGTGTGTGGTTTTAGTGTTTTACGTCACCTGTCGGTTCACAGGTCATCCTGTCTGCACCGAGCCGGTAACCAGCCGAACACTGACACACGATTTGCTCATTCTGCATCACACAGAAATGGGAACATCCGCCGTTGTTGACAGAACACTGCTTGGACACCTCTGGGAAAAGGCGGGAAAGCAAGATGAATATATTTTGCACAGATTGACGACAAAACTTCAGCTTCAAATTCAGCTTTTAACACCGACCGATCTCGCAGTTCTTGCCACTGAAGTTCGGTTTGCAATAACAAACGTACGACTTGACCCCATCTTGACATTCACCTCCATTTTGGCAGGGGGGTGGCTTGCACTGGTCACCGTCTACACACAGGTACACAACATGAACACACAGTTTCAGTAGCGGAGGCGCCAAGTTAAGAGTCACTACGAGGTTTTTGTCTTTCACTTGTCTTACCAACGTAGGTGGCCCAGAACTCCATCTGACAGAGAAACGGGAATGAGAAACTTCAGAGTTCAGCAAATATTCACACAAGAATGGATGTGTGTGTTTGTGTGTGTGTGTGTGTGTGTTTGTGTGTGTGTGTGTGCAACCTACAGTTTTCTCATCATCCTCAAACACCTCCCTGGCCTCCTCCATGTCGCAGGTTTCCTCCCTACACTCCCTCTCCAGGTTGTCTCTGTGAAGCGCCTCTTCCAGGCCGCTGTTGTACCTGCGCTGGCGAATCAGCACCCTGTTCGCTGCCTGCTGAGACAAAAATACAGCTCCTGAAAAGTAAACACAAGACAAAAAGGGCGATTGTCAAACAGTCCTCTGCAACATGGAAGCTACTTTTCAAGATGCCCATTTTGGCACCGTGCTGAAATTAACTAATTGCCGTTCCTGTTTGCAAAGCACTCAGGAATGTAAAGATAACTGACACTGGATTACTACGAAACTAGAAAAAAATCTGTCTGGCCGTTTGTTTGTTATCTTGAGAACTGTTCATCCGATCGACTTCAAGCTTGGAGAGTTTGTTGCTGAAGACTCAAAGGAGTGCAGCGTCAAATTTGGTGCAATTTGAACAAGTGATGCGTCAATTATAAACAACAACCTCTCATGTGATCTCATGGGTAAGCAGACGTAAACAAAGCAGATTAGCATGCTGCAACAACTCGCTGTTGTAACGCATTGCAATGACAAAAAACAAAGATAGAATGCTGAACGCATCTAAAGATTTGGGGAGACAAGATGCACCCTGGTTTTTGTATTCTTCAGCGAGAACTGGAGGGGAGATTTTAAGTTTCTGTCAACAGCAGTACGCTAGTTAACGTTAGCTTCAAGGGCTGGGATGTTTACCGTTCCTTGGCAGCACCGACAGCTGCTCCAGGACGCTGTGACTGGATCTGTAATCCCCTCACATTGCTGGATAATCTGTCAGTAGATTATAAACTTAATCATTGTAAATATGCTAATCAGAACACAGTGCCTGGTGTTATTTTAATCTCACGGTGGTTTCACTGTGGAGGAGTTGTTCAGCTTTACAGTGGCAAAAAAAAAAACGTAAATGAGTCTAAAGAAACTTCTCAGAAGCTCTGCCAGAATAAACACGTCCAGCCAAACATTTTTATCGTATATTATCTTGTACACCTGGTTTATATTGCTCGATTGATTCCACTATTTACTATGATGTTTCCCCCCAGTGGTCAGAACTTCTTGTCACAATCAAAACTTCAATTTTTAGGTGGTGTCAGTCTCAGACGTTTGGATCAGACATCAGAGAACCTTCGCACGTCTTCTCATCCCCGACCTTTGGACCTCTCCTCAGTCCACACCTGCTCTTTCTGTCGGTTACCTGTGTTCTCCTCTGGGATGTCAGCGGGCAGCCCGTTCACCTCCAGCAGCAAACCAGCGATGAAGGCGAGCAAACAGACTCCGGCCATGTTGTCGTTTTCAGCTGTCCGTCTGCTTTTGAACCGCACAGCCGAAGCCTGAACTCATATAGAGACGGATCCACCGCTCCAAAGTACAGCGGCACACTGTTTACTCACCTGGGAGGCCGAGTGTGTGTGTGTGTGTGTGTGTGTGTGTGTTCACTTTTGTGTGTAGAAGAGAGAGTAAGGATAGCAAAAAAAAACAAGAGTGTGTGAGCGATTATGAATGTGTGTGCGCAAGAAAATCAGAACTATAAACTGAATAAAAGTCCGAACGTAGATGTTTTTATTGAGTCGTGTCAGATTTAAATTGAGCAACGGCAAATATTGACTGTTGGTGAGAAAGCAGGACGGCTCGTGTGTTCATGTGTTGACATTACCAGCTGTTAATCATGTTGTTTATCGGGATGAGTCTTGTGTCCGATAAGCAGCTTTTGCAGCTTACGTGACGGTTTGTCCAAACGGGGTACACACACACACACACGCACACACACACACACACACTTACACACACTTACACACACACACACACACACACACACACACACCCACACACACACACACACGCACACACACACTATATTTGTGAGAACCCTCATTCACCTTACATACTCCCTGCCCCGCTTCACAGCTGGCACAAAGTTAACCCTTCATACTCTTCATCCAGACATGTGACTCAAGTCATCTGCAGCATCTGATCTGTATTAAGAGAACAGACAAGGTGTTATTACCTGTCTCATAATGTAATGTATCTAACCTGTTCAACAAGTATGACAAAGAATTGATGAACTTCTTGAGATAAATAAACTAATTCAAAATGCATGAAAAGTGTGACAGCCACGCTACAAACATCTATTAAAGTGAAACTCTCGCCAAAAAGCAACTGAGGCTTTTATACTGATTGAATATGAGTCAAACCTTCATGTAAAAGCATAATTACGACGAAAGGCACTTTTAAGATTTACTGTAGTTTCGTTTTCGGGCAAGCTTATTTTCAATGGGAGTGCTACGGACACTTTTACGCTAGCATCAAAATCTCTATTTTTAAAACAGTAAGAAGTCTCGACACAACATGAAACTTTGCTGGTAGTATCACCAGGGTCTCTGCACATGAACACGAGCATTGAGAACATTGTTTGTGTACACAGAGTTTACTCACGTTAGCAGTAGCACCTCCAGCGTGCCGCCGTCATATGTGTGCGACCTAATAGGTAGGAGGTCCTTCATTACTCTCATGCCTGTTAGGTCGCACTCGGGGATCGACACTTTTTGTCTGCCATGGCTGTGACTTGCCGGAGATCCAGCTCCAACAGTGAGTTGTTCAAAAACCTTCTTTTTAGTAACTCTGTGTACACAAACAATGTTCTCAATGCTCGTGTTCATGTGTAGAGACCCTGGTGATACTACCAGCAAAGTTTCATGTTGTGTCGAGACTTCTTACTGTTTTAAACAGAGATATTTTGATGCTAGCGTAAAAGTGCCCGTAGCACTCCCATTGAAAATGAGTTTGCCGAAAACGAAACTACGGTAAATCTTAAAAGTGTGAATTGTCGTAATTATGCATTTACACGAAGGTTTGACTCATATTCAATCACAAATGAAGCCTTTGTTGCTTTTTGGCGAGAGTTTCACTTTAATCTCTCAGAATATTATGAATCGATGTAAATCAGTGCTCTTTGTTCCTGCAGCACACCTGATCCAAATCATCGGCTCGTCACCACTGAGGACCCAGGAGAACCAGGACAAAAGACTCTGCTGTAGATTAAACTACCCGACAGTATATAAAGTAATTAAAACGAGTACAACCCGACCTGCCGTCAACCTTTAATTCTGTTCTCCTCTCTGCAGTTGTCAGCTGAGTCTTCGCGACCCTCTTCAGGTCCAGATCAGCAGTAACCACCTCATCTCATCCAGACATCTTCTCCATCCCATCACCAGCACCAGCACCAGCACCAGCATCTGGGCTCCATCAGGCGGGTTTCCTAACCACTCACAGCTTCAACCTCCCTCTTAAAATACGTCATCATGGGGACGAATTACTGAGGACTCTTATTTCTAATCTGATGTGCACATTGTGATAACTATTTATTAATTCAAAAAATGAGGTCTGTCCTGATTGAACTGATATTTCTGACAGGTTATTGGACCATATCCTGTTTTATTTGTGTTTGAGGCTACAAAACCAGGTGTTTTTAACGAGACCTTGTGGAGAACAGAACGGGTATTTTAACCCAAACAAAGTGGTTTTTGAGCCTCAACCGAACCCTAGAAAGATAGAAATTGAATCTTAGTAGATGTGAAGTTGGGAAGTTTGCCTGGCTCTTGTGTAACAGGTCGGTGACGTAGAGCTGTAGTGGGGTTTTTGACTCCAGCTACCAAATGAGCCAACTGACCAAAGCACAGCTGATCCTCTGCCAGAGCCTCTGGAGGATTACTGTTGTGGGACCAGCTGCTCAATCAGAACAAAAAGTGCAACACATGGCTCCTTCTGTCCCCGTCCGAATACATGCCGGACACTCACTGGCCACTTCCCTTTATTTCCCTTTATTCAGTTAAAGTTCTCAAACTGTCCTCAAGGTGTAACAGGTGTGTTAGGTTAATTAAATCACACCACTTCAGATAATGACAGAGTGTGAAGCAGGCGAGAGGTGTTTAATTAATCCGCCTCTGAAATATGTTCCTGTCATCGGTGAAATATCCCTCATTATGTTTTCCAGTGTGACAAACCCCACGCCTCCAGATCACCTCGCAACTCAGTGCAAACACCAAACCTGACGAAGCCCCGGAGCGTATCAGCCAGTCAGAGGAGTTTCTGAGCACAGTGAACTGGTCTCAGGTCAGCTGTCAGCGCGGGGGAGACATTGACCTCATGAGTCACACGCAGCTGCATGATAATACTGAGAAGGAGAGAGGACGTTTGTTTACTGACTGATGACAGGCTGACACTAGAAAGGAGTTCATCGACCAGCGTCTTCATCTCTGCATCGTCTCAAATCTGACCAGTCGCACCTGAGAAGATATCCTGTCATACTGCACAGCAGCCATGTTGACACAATAAAAACAGAGGCGAGACTCAAGAAGTATTGATGTCAGATGTTCCCCACAGCTATGGGACGAAAACAGAAACACAGAAATGACTCAATCAGATCTTGATCTAATTAAAGGGATATTCTGGTGTAAACACACCGTGAAACTGTGTTAGACTCCCTCTTGAGAGATCAAGTTAGCAGACCGCTAATTTACGGAGTTTTATCAACCTCAGAAACGACCGCACGACAACAATACACTGCAGTAAATGGATCCAAATATAAACCGCCACCAAAAAGCCACAAATAATGCTCAGAACAGCACCAAACTTCGGCAACAGTACAAACAGGGTCTCAGCACATAGTCCGGGGCATCTAACCTCCGCTAGCTTAGCTGGATTTCTACTGAAAAGCTGACTAAATTTACCACTCTTCTGCAGCAGCTTCCTGTTGACGGGAAGTCCCGACGAGTCGATTACCGAGTGCAGTAGAGTTCCGCGGCTCATGGATGAAAATGTATGATTATGACTCCATGGAAAAGCAATCAAAGTTCATATGTGTCTTACCTGCCAGTTTATAACAGTTATTATCGAGAGCGGACAGGGAAAAGAACAGAATTGAGCATTTCTAACCGCACTCGGTAATCGTCGCGTCGGGACTTCCCCGACCCGGAAGCTGATGGAGGAGAGTTGAACTCTGTTTTTAGCTTCACAATAGAAATCCAGCTAAGCTAGCGGAGGTTAGATGCCCCGGACTATGTGCTGAGACCCTATTTGTACTGTTGCTGAAGTTTGGTGCTGTTCTGAGCATTATTTGTGGCTTTTTGGTGGCGGTTTATATTTGGATCCATTTACTGCAGTGTATTGTTGTCGTGCGGTCGTTTCTGAGGTTGATAAAACTCCGTAAATTAGCGGTCTGCTAACTTGATCTCTCGAGAGGGAGTCTAACACAGTTTCACGGTGATTTAGACCATGGATTAAATTTACACTGGAATATCCCTTTAATGTGAGTGGCAAAACTTTCCTTTCTTATTTTAGAGCCACGATTGGATGACTGCTGTTTATAAAAGTGTGTTAATGGCTGTTGTGGCTTCATTTTTTTCCTCAGCAGTTCACAG
Organism: Sparus aurata; assembly: GCF_900880675.1. Taxonomy (NCBI): domain Eukaryota; kingdom Metazoa; phylum Chordata; class Actinopteri; order Spariformes; family Sparidae; genus Sparus; species Sparus aurata. Next base: position 2,744,433 of record NC_044199.1, read on the forward strand.
TCCATTCACAACAAAGACAATCAGATCACAGGAATACTGATCTTATCAACTTGTAGGCAAAGAATACAAGATGTACTTGAATTTGATAAGCCGACATGTGACAGAACACAGTCTCGACCGGATTCTGTACACTTGTTGAGTCTGTCCTGATATTAATCTTCTCTTCTTGACCTCTTTTTGTGCATTTACATCTCAGGATACTTGACGTCAATGACTCGCTCCTCCGTCACAGCTCTGACGGATCTGTTCCCAGGACACTAACCTGCAGGAAGTGATTTAAACATAATTGTTACAGACGGGGCAGAGAAAAGGGCTAATTGTTGAATTCCCTCCCAGTTTTTCTCCCCGGCTGTAAATCTGTAGTTCTCAATGGGGGAGGATGAATTTAATGTCTTGCATAAGTTGCATTAAAATGAAAGATGTCACTCTGCCTCGGCCCCTTTTTAAATCAGCCGCAGACAATAAGTCATCAGGAGGCCAGTGTTGCCAGGAGGCTGCTGGCTGAAGGCCATCCGACCGTCAGTCACAGTGATTTGTCCGCAGCCACGCCGGCTGTAACTCACCGTCTAATCAAACAGCCGTCAATACTCCTCGCCGAGCTCCGACTGCAGGTGCTCTTCACTTCAGTGTGCAAACTGCGGCTCAGTCTGAGGAGGCACGCTGATATCTTTACTGTCTGTTTGTCTGGATTTGAGCTCTGTGTCCGTGACGTGTCAGCGTATGAAAGTCTTGTTTACAGTTTCTCATCGTGCAACTCGGACCTGCAACGATCCCCGTTCATCTTTAGACTCCGACCACGTCACCAACCAAAGCTAAAACCTGTCTTATTTTGCACTTTCTCCAACCAGTAATGACTAAAAACAAAAACCTCTGAGCTTTCAAATTGCTTTTATGTAAAAACAAAAGTTTGAATTGATTTATTCATGCACTGAAACGTGGGCCCTTCTTCATTCTTTTATCTTTCGTTATCTCTTCATTAAACTGCACTTTAACTTTAAGTTCTGTGTTTCTTGTGATTCCTGTCTTTACTTCTGCACCTTTAAATTGTGCATCTTTTCATCTTTGCTGCAATCTTAATCTGTAAAACACATTGAATTGCTTTGATGTATGAACGTGCTGCAGAAATAAACTGCCATGCCGTCATGGGGAGACTGTTTTATGGCCAGTTTTCACGCTTTAAGGGTTAATTTGAGCTTTTGTACATTTTGCTGAACAGCGATCAAAGTCTGCAACAGTGGTAGAAGTGAAAATATTAATACCATACAATGGAAATACTTCACTAGAAGTAAAAGTGAGTAAAAGGTCCTATTTGTAAGAAAAGCTCATTTATTGGTCGCATTCTCAACTCATCAGAAACAGTTTCTGACTCTGGAGGTCTCGTATGGTCGACTGTCGTCTCAGAGCAAGTAAAACAAAAACAAAATATCTCTTATCCTTCAAACTAATTACATACAAAAGACAGTTTCACACTCAGTAAACATCAGGACACACAGAACTACTCTGTGACTCTTTATTCTCATCTTCTACTTACAGTAACAGTCGACTCAAGTTGGTTTTACAGTAAATATCTTAAACTTCCATCTCTGTTTAAAAAGTTTGCAAAAAGTGGGTCATCTGTAATGAATTCTTCACCGTTTGAGGCAGAAACAAAATAAAACCGGGGCTCCTTCCGGCAGGCCGGTCCTGTTGTGCCACATATCCGCCTGATGTAGGTTGAAACTAAATTTATCTCCGACCCGACTTCTTCTTCTTCACTCTGACTGAGAACAAACCAACAAAGCCTCCAGGACGCTGTGGTCCAGCAGAACTGGACCGAGCGGTGCTGCAGGCGGAACAGAAGAGAAAACCAGACGTGAATCAGACTTTAGTAGAAAGAAGCTGACAGGAAACAGAAGAAAGTTATTATATTAAACGTTTTACTGTCTCAGAAACAGAGTCCTGAGATCAGATTGTTGTTTGCTGCAGGTTTACGTTGTCACTGTCAATTTCATGAAGACAGTCACGGAATACAATCCTGATTCTGAGGCGGCTGGAGCTCAGGAGGGAGAGCGGGTCGTCTAGTAATCGGAAGGTCGCTGGTTTGAATCCCGGCTGCATGCTGAAGTGTCCTTGAGCAAGAAACTGAACCTCAAACTGCTCCTGATGAGCGGTTGGCGCCTTGGAAAGCCTCCTGATGTCGACGGAGACTTGAGCTCATCTGAAACACACTGACACAGAACAAAATGTGTGTGTTCCACGGAGGAAATCAAAATAAGCCGTTTTACTGCACAAATTGATTAAATGATCAATAAACTGACTCATCAGCATCGTGTTAGACTGCTGAGTTTGCACATGGATCTACATGTTTCTGACCGAGGGCAGCCTGACCTTCTTTAAGACGGCAAGAGAGAAAAATTAGCATCTTGTCGTCTCCGTCGAGAGAATCAGTGTGTGATCGCCTTAATATTTACAGCTGCTGATCGGATTGATTACTTTAATGATCCATTAACATTTATAGCTGCAGATTACAGAAAACTGCAATCTTTCACTGTTAATGTCTGTAAATGTTTCCCTCTGATAAACTAACATTAAAGAACGGATCCGATTTGACACCAGTATCAGTATCAGGTACCGATACTGATATCGAGCTGACGCCACCAGCCCAGATCTAATAGTCGACTTTATTGATTTCTCGTTGTAATCTTTTAAAATTCAACCCACGTGTAGATTTCTCTTACAGGTAGCTGATAAAGCGGTGCCGTGCTCTCTGATCATTAGTTACCATGGTTATTTCCTCTCCTGCGCCTGTTTGGGTTAAAATGCTTCGGATCAATTAAATGTGAATTTGCAAACTGTGATTTTTGTTGTTCTGTTCTGCACATGCGACATCTTTAACACGTCTTTACATCCTGAGAGACAGATTTGATTTAATCCGTCTATTCATACATCACCTTCACAGAACAGACGTCTGAATGGGCTTTATAACAGAAATAAAGGTACAAACTCAAAACAGAGACGGAAACATTAAAAAACAGACAACCAGCTGAAAATAAACAATATTTAATATGTTTATTTGTCCTGTTATGATGTCGTTGTTTGAAGGGTTTTGAAGGTAGAGAGCTAAAGAGACAAAACAAGTGTAATAACTGAGCTGAATGCCCTTAACTTACACATTATAGATTTATATTAAATTATATTTATTCTGTTTATATCTTTTTAATCCTGCAGTGCAGCCAGTGTGTGTGTGTGTGTGTGTGTGTGTGTGTGTGTAAAAATTGTGTTATTATTTTTTTTTTTTTACGATTCTTGTGTCTGTTTTATATGTTTTTGTTATTGTGAGTTTTTGTGGATTCTGGATCAATAAAGTAATATATCTATCTATCTATATAGATAGATATATATATTGGTGGTTCACTGATCTGTAAAGCATTGATTAATTGTTTACAAACCAATAATGACGTCATCACAGGTTATAAAGGCATCCTTATAAGAATGTTTTGTTTTTCATCTTTTTCTAATCATGTGTTAAATATTTTAGTGTCAGCTGTCTTTTGTCTCTCATTGCGCGCGTGCGAGTGTCATTTGTGCGCGCGCACGCCTGGGAGCGCTCGTGCCGGTTTGTGGTGAGGCTGAGAGAGAGAGAGAGAGGGAGAGAGAGAAGGAGGGAGAGAAGGAGAGAGGGAGAGAGGGAGTGCCAGAGTTGGACGGACTGTGTGGACCAGGAGAGGATGAGAAAGTGACAAACTGAACTGAGATCAGCTGAAGTTTGACTCCCCAGCAGCAGCAGCAGAGCGGTTCCGGGACTCCATGAGCGGAAAATCGAGAGGCAAAGAGGATAAGGACCATGCCGCCAAAGGTGAGTGATGCTGAACCCGGATCATCAGAACGAACCGGGTCGGTTTCTGTATCTTTTCTTTTCTTTTCTTTTCTCTCTTTGTTCTCAGCACAGACACCAGCAGACATCTGGAGCTGTGCTGAGATCAGCACTTTTCAGTCCCATTGTCCAGAACACAGAGCGGCTAAACTGGAATACTACAAACAATAATCCCGGGATGCGTGTTTTAAATATGTGAGCAGCGAAAACAACCCGGAACATGTTTTTATAGACGCGTTTTAATCAAAACACACACTCAAAGCTCTGCTGCTGACTGTTACACTGAGGTTCTGTCGATCCAGCAGAACCAACACCGCTGACATCTACACACACACACACACACACACACACACACACACACACACACACACACCCTCCTCCCCTTTGGACAGCAATAAAATTGACGCGCGATAAACCGCAATGGAAACTGGGAAACTATCATTGCCATGGAGACAACAAAAAAAAAAGGGAGTTGCCCGCGAGCTGCGCGCGGTCCTGCAGCATAATGTATTCATGAGATACGTTTCATTCATAAAAAGCAGCAGGAAGCGCGTGCAGGGGTTTAATCAGTCAGCACATGATCAATATTTATTCATTTTCCTCTAAAAATCTAAAAGTACAACTGATTGACTGTGTTTACAATTATATCAAGAGGAGGTTTCATCTGATTCAGTAAAGCATTAATTATGACAAATGTTATAATAATAATAATAATAATAATAATAATAATATTAATAATGTAATAAGGGTTTCAAAGAGCTTCACAGAAAAGAAAATTAAAGAAAAAAACGCAAAAAGATGAAGAACTGCAGGAAAACCTATAAATAAAATAAATAAATAAAGCAACACAATGATTATTATGGGATATAATTATTCAATGATAAGAGTTAAATCTGCCATGTCTTTCTATAAAAGAGAGAATTTAAGTAGATGTTTAATTCGCAGCTTCACACGTCCAGTAAAGTTTACAGACAGCAGTCGACCTTTTTTTACTGGAGGAAACATGTTTTATTTATTAATCGAACTTCTTGGCATATTTTAGTTTATTGCATCGTATTTTATTCTTATTTTATTTACTATTCATCAACAAGCTGTTCGTTTGTCCCTGGTGGGATTAATAAAAGTGTTTCAATCTGAATCTGATCTGAAATCAGTGAAGCTGTCAGAGTTAGACAGAGTGAAGACAAACATGAATAATACAGCCAGAGGTGACCTGATTCATTAAAGCATTGATTACCTGTCAAATAGTTTACACTGTGACAAAACAGCCTGTAAACAAATCTGCACGGGACGTCAGTGATTCATCACAGAGTCAAAATACAAGAGTGAAATCAACACAAGGGGATTTTAGATTGTAGATTTGTGATCGATCTTGAAGACAAATTGCGTTTAGTGTCCTCCAGTGACCACAAGCGGCAACAATGAGCCCGTTCGATGAGCCGACACAAGAAAACTAACTTTGATACGCGACACAAAGGTGAGACTCAGCGCTCACCTGTGTCAAGGAGCAGATGATGAGACGTTTCTTTCCCCAGGATGGCAAAGTCACGTTGTTCATCCGGTCATATCAAATAAACCCTTTGTTAAACGTTGTGAAGGTCTAACTAACTTCAGCAGTAAGTCTGTTAACAACACGTATACTTCAGATAAAGTCATCATGACTGTTTTTAATTACGACTGCTACCTTTTTATAGCATTCTGATAAAATATAGATTTTGAATTTCTGGGTTAAAACCAATAATTTTTTGGTCACATCTAGTCAAAAATAGGGTAAAAACAGGATAATTCCAGTTTTTGTTGTCAAGAATGTTGGTTTGGACGAACTTTCAAAGCTAATTAAAGGGTGACTCCACTAATTTCAAACATTAAGGTCTTTAGGAGAATGACTGCATATGTGAAAAAGTAGTATGAAGCCTTTTGTGGCTCCAGAGGAAGCTGGATGTGAGACCACTGGACTTAAATAAAACCTGGTGGCTACATTACCCACAATGCAACTTAGCCTGGAGGCAATTTATCAGATTAGGGCTCGTGTCCACATAGCATTTTTCTTTTCAGGCAGAAAATTGCTGGCTGTGCGTTCAGGAGTGCTGAGATGAAGCGTTGTGCGCTGAGAGAAAAAACAACCGGCACTGTATGATTGACGCGGTGCTTTGCAGATTACTATGTTTCCGATTTGACATCCGGACATCAGAGCAGGAAGGATGTGGGAGCGTGACTATTATCACCTCAGCCAGGAAGAAGACATGGAGCGATGGCACCCTGATTTTTGATTCAAAGCTCTTGGAGCACAACACAAATACGGGGTGTTTGTAAAAAAAGACTCTGGGCCTGATTTAGCCTTTTCTCCAGGTGTCCTGTTGTTTGTTTCTTATTGGGAACAATTGAACAAAGACACTCGGGCCATGTGGTCACAGGCCCTCATCCACTTAGTGACATCACCTGAAAACATTTATCAGGTGACATGCAATTTCCTCTGGAGACACAAAGACTTTATACTACTTCTTTCACATAGCATTAGCTCTCCACAAGACGTTCGTGTAAAGACAATGTAATGTGTAAAATTAGGAGGAGTTACCCTTTAAATATTCACGGCTTGCCTTCACCACCCTGCGGGGAAAATGCATATTTAACACGGCTCACTGGACAAGTTAGTAATTAGCTACAAACCAGAAATAATGATAAAAATAATGATAATAAAAAAGCTGCTGTGGAGCTGTGCCAGCAGGGGTTGCTATAGCAACAAAATGTCCAGCTGAAACTACAGTAAGTGCTGGTTGTGGACCAGTAGGCTAATAAACGTTATTTATGGTAACCTTTACTCATAAAACTCCCAGATACGATGCGAAAACACATCAATAAACTGAAAAAAAGCTATAAAACCAAACCAATAAAGCCGAGGGTGATTTATGTGATGATAAATCCACGAGAGGTCACAACAATAATAACCCCGGCGCACTGTAATGGACTCCGACTCAACAACCCTGCAGTAAACACGACCTTTTGTGAATCCGATGATTTGTTATTGAAGTTAACACTGTGGCACGAGTGATTTAACACATTTTTGAGAACAGATTTTGTAGTGTTAACATGTTTATTTCTCTATAAATACAGAAAAACTCAGTTTTAGACCTACCAGAGGACTTCTTCAACACAAAGTGCTCCACACAGTGGTCTCAATAAAACAGAAAAATCACTTTACCCTTTGAACTCAGACAGAGAAATGGTCCGCCTGTGCCTACATCCAGGGCCGCCCCGGCCAAACTGGGGCCCTCGGCAGAATTTATTTACAAAATGACTGTATCACAAAATGCCATTTAGGTTTACAACCTTTATTAGTAGGAACAAATGAAATGAACAGCCTCTTTCAACCATGGATCAAGCCTTTTACAGATGACATGGTGCTTGTGGCTCCGTGTCATCCTTAGTGACAAACTGCAGCATTGATCCTGTTATGACAAGAAATCCTTCATACAAGCAGATTATTAAGATTTGTTTTGGTCTTAAAGGTAAATTACACAGTGAAATTAATGTAAATACTAGCCTCACAAAGATTAAAATGCAATTAATGCAAAGACGACTACAACTTATAATGATATTCATTATGATTTGATTTGACGATATTTCAATATTTCAATATTTCAATATTTTCATTGACTTACTTTTAAATTTTGTACTTAGGTTCTTTATTCCTGCGCTGCTGTTTGCTGCTGCAACGCTTTAAATTTCTCCATTGTGGGTCAAATAAACTATTATCTTAATTTATCTCTCTCTCTCTTTGATAGGTTAGAAACCTGAGCCAACATACGACCACCAACTGGTCAATTAACCACTCCTTTTTCAACAGAACTGAATGTATTTGCAGTTAACAAAGACATTTAATAAATGATAATCAGGGCCGCTGGGAAACGTAATCTCCAGTCCACATCTAGACAGAATGATCCTCTCTTCTGTCTCATGATTAGCAGCTTTTTTTTTTTTTTTGCCACAAAGTTTTCTTTTTTATTTTAACAACACACCACCTTCAAGTGAAGCACAAACCTCCGCTTGTTTTTTTTTTTTTTTTTTTTTCTTTTTCTTCCTTCTTTTTTTATTGAATTTTCACAGTTATCTTAACACAGAAGTTATTGCGGGATTACATGCCCTCAACTGAAAGGGAAAAAAAATAAATAAAAAATTAACAAAGACATTAAGAGAGAAAAATAGATAAATCATAATAATAATAAAAAATAATAATAATTAAAAAGAAAGTTTAAAAAAAAATAGAATTATTACCCTGTATTTCCTATACAGCTATTATGATGTATATCACAATTACTTATGTATTTCAGTGTCCTTTACACATATTCAACTTCTTGGTTGGTGGCTTTCAAGAAATTCAATGAATTGTTTAAAGTTTAAAAAAGCTCTAAATTTTCAACCTCCGCTTGTTTTGCTCCTGATTCATGTTGCCACCTGCTTCCAACTGCCTGTCTGACCGCTGATTGGTCAGATGCTGCGTGCTGTCAATCATTGCGGCAACGCGTGCGGAGTCAGATTACTCGCCCCTTTTTTTCTCTCTCCTGCTTCGGGCTGACTCGGTGCTCTACGCGCCTCACTGCAGCGATGTGCATCCTTTGCACATTTGCAGAGAATTCGTCCCCTTGCGCAAAACAGCGCGTGTTCTGCGTGTAGGGAGGGGCGGCGCTGCTTACATCGATATTTGAGTGGCTTCATAAACTTCATCTGCCTAAAATCTGTACAGCTTAAGCTAAAAGACAATTAAGCATAACAATTGATAGAAGTCTTCAAATTGTGTCACATTATACCTGTTAACATGATTCTGAATGGAGAAACAATGCACAAAATATTGCTTGATGCTTAATAAGTTATTTGAATGTTTTGATAGGGTGGTCTTTAATTTCCCAGTTGTCTGGGTGATGTCGCCTCTTAGATTATCATTGATCGATTTAAATAGAATCATGCAAACAACAATCTGTGAGGTCCGTTTTCTGAGGCAAACAGCCGGATTATGACTTTGATTCTAGTTTTTAACGATTAAACTAACAATGAACTACAAGTCACTTCCCAAAATAAAGATATTAAAAGTGTTTCATAGGGGCAAATTAAGAGACAAAGCCACAGAGATAGAAATACTGGTTCTAACAATTGCAGAAATCTGTCAAGTCTGTTTTACTTTTCAAAATATCTTCATGGAGGACTCGCCGCTCCCTCTCGGGTGGACAGACGTACAAGGTCATAAGTCACCTTGTACTGTTCTGTATATAATAATAGTGGCATAGAGGATTAAATTTGAGGTAGAGCAGGAACTCATTAACATCCTGTTCTTGAGGAGATTAGGTTTATATCTGGTGTGTGAGTGTGCGTGTGTTTCTGTGTACGTGACGTTGTGGGGACATGAGTCTGTTTACACATCGCGAGGACTCGACTTCATTATGGGGACAAAACTTGAATGAAACGTGAATCTTTAACTTTATAAATGACACTTCAGTTTAAGGTGAGGGCCGATTTAATGTCTCCAAAAGCGAAACATGACTCTGAGTGTATGTGTGTGTGTGTGTGTGTGTGTGTGTGTGTGTGTGTGTGTGTGTGTGGACTCACCAGCAGGGGAGGATTAACTGTGGACACACGATTGTTAATTAACCCTGATTGTGACGCAGCAATACGGCAGCAGAGGTCAGCGTTGCACAGCAGTGAAAGCCCGTCTGATATCTCACTGAAGCACATCTGATGTTTTTACAGAGGCAGTGATGTCGGCATGAAGTCCAGCTGTAATGCACGACAAAAACACATGTTTACATTAATTTAACACAATTTAAAAATGTAAAAATAGAGAAGTCCATCGCCAAAACTGGAAAAAAAATTCCACCCCTCATGTTATTGGTCCGGTCAGCAGCTTGTCTTCAGATATACAGCAGGTTTAGATATTCTCTGATATCTTTAGTTAATTTAATCTTTATTCTGAGGTTTCTCCTCATTAGATCCACGTAATATTGTCGACATTAGACTGATTTTAACCGTGAAGTCGGTTTGGCATTGCAAACAACGATGACGGTAAAACAACTGTGTTGCTCTGCCGTCCGCTCGGTTTTATTTTATATTCACACAACAGAAAAACTTCACAATAAAATGCCACTTCCTGTTAATCATGACAAGGTCATCCATATGAGTGACACCATACATGATTTTTTTCTTAAATGAGACAGGCTTCCCTTTATAATTCAGATGCACAGTTTTGTTTAAAAATTATATCACGGTTAGAATAATCACACATTTTATGAGAGAAAACTTTATGGAATATTTGCACCAACAGATTCATGACTTCCTGTCCTCAATTAACTTTATTACCTTTGTTCGTCTTTACACAAAGCTCTATCTGACTGTGACTCTATAATCTGTGAGTTCAGTGGACGACTGTGTGACGCCGTGAATAAAGTGGAACATTTCATGTCTAATGTGTGACAACCTAGTCCACCTTCTGTCCCGCCTTATGCTACAGTAGATGAGGTTTGTCATAAACCGGGACTCCTGGGAGTCCAGATAAAAATAGAGATGTGACGGACTTCAGCAGAACTTTCTCTTCTTCTGTCGGCTGTGAAGTCTGCGAAAAGTTTTACTTGAGAAATATTCACAGTTAAGTATCTGACATTAAATACGATCACACAAACAACAAAATGCGACGTCTGTTTTCTGAGGTAAACGGCTGGATTATGACTTTGATTCTAGTTTTTAAAGATGGAAGTAACAATGAACAACAAGCTACTTTCCAGAGTAAAGATATTTAAAGTCTTTCATAGGGAATTAAGAGACAAAACCACAGAGTAATCACAGAAATATGTCAGGTCTACATTAGAGAATTTGAACATGTATTTTCTTATTAAAAAAACACTCTGAATAATTGATTAATTATTCAAATAATTGGTGGTAGGCGTCAACTAATTGATTAAACTACAAATTGTTGCAGTTGTAGTATTCACATATCATTGGTTACAGACTTAAAGTAAACATTTAGAGTAAAGAAAGATGAACGTGTGTGCTCACAAACTCTTACAACTTATAAACTCTCACGCTGAATTTGAACAGACACAGTTATGTCAGTGTTTTGCATCTCTACTGGATTTTGTGAGGTTTCGTCACCTTTACCCAAAGTCTCCACTTATTATCTGATAATATGGCGCCATCTAGTGGCGAACCATTGGAATTACTCTCAGTGAATGACAGCTGATCGTCTCCAAATCTGAAGAAGGGAGAGAGGGCATTTTTTGAGTAGACTACAGTGACTGTAAACTGGCTTCCATCCCGGGCTGTCGGCCTGAGAACCTTTGCCAAAAAACGTGACTGCTGGCATCTCTGTGGTTTGCTATTTCAAGCCAAGGCTACCAAGCTATTTGTGGGAGATGTTATGTGTTTGTTCAAAGCTTAAATGGTATTTGAGTTCAGCTGAAAGAAAGAAATAAAGACAGAAGGTTTCTATAAACAATGTTAGAGTCAAATGTTACGTCTGCGCCCACACGAAGGGGTGTTCAACAAAATATGGGAGCAGGTGTAACAACAGTTATCGAATAATTCCAGTTTAAATTGAAACTGTTGGCAAAAAAGTAAAGTAGCAGCCATGAAGATCAAATATATCTGGGACGGCACAATAAGTGAAGGGTTTTTTAATAATGTTACGGAAGAAACTGATATAATTTAAGAAGTTAATGTCCTCAAGATCCTCTGCTGTCTTTGCTGGGAGCTGTATCTGAAGCGACACACAGCTCAGATCAGAAGTTCATATTGCGGATACTTCTCTTGATTTCCAAGAAAGCAATAACTGTGAACTGGAAGGATATAAAACCACCAAGAAGCTATATGTCAACGGGTGCAGAGGCCTACATAATGGGTCTACATAATGTATGAAAGGTAGAATCAGGAGGATTCGTCTGAGCTGCTCATGAACGCACCACAAAGATAGTTGATTGTTGAGTGTCGAACCCCGGGATGTCAAGCACCGACATGTTGGGTTGGTAAAGCATCCCGAGCTCAGCGTTCCAGTCTCCCTCTCTGTCTGTTTCTGTCTTATTATGTCATTTCTTTTGCTTTGTCTGCCGGGTGTTATGTGCACTGATAGGTTGAAATCATTTCTGTGGTGTTGGGAAGGCGGCGTGCGATGAGACAAAATGAAAAATAATCGATAATTTCCATCAAATGCATTAAAACTAAAATAACAATGAAAATGTGAGGAGGAGACAGTTCAGATATTTGTGCTAAAATGTAAAAGAAAAAGGCTCCTCAGCTAAACAACAGACACCTGAAATCTGTAATCTGTAAATCTGTTATTTGTACTTAGTTCCTATCCTCTGCTGCCATTTCAACACCGCCCATAACAAAGGCTGACCTGCTGACCTAACGATGAATAACAGCATTTGACCAAGATAACAAATAACGTTAGCCGTCAGAACATGTTCACAGTTACTGTGTCTCAGTTCAGGGTCTGCCTCCTCTGAAGGACTCGGCCTTTGTGGTCTTTGAAGGCGAGTCCTTCAGAGAGACCTTGTTAACCTCGTCAGCCGTTGTTAAATGTGACGGTCTAGTCTTTGGAGCATTTCCTGGTTGTGTCACCAGATGTTTTACCCTTACGTCACAATTTCTGCCGCCCAGGCCCGCGAAAGTGACGATCTACGCCACGTGATGTCGCCATTTTCTCTCTTTCTTGTTTGTTTTTCGGGCGTGTAAAGAACCTTGGGATATGTGAGGCCACGAAGGATCGTAGCGGTGCATCCTCCAGAAACAGGGAGAAGAAGGAGCATCTGGAGGAGCCTTCAGACTGGGACAGCCTTCGCGTGGCTTTGTTATGTAATCGGCCTTTAATTTAATTTAATTTAGTTTATTTGATAGAGACAATGCAGGTTAACTCGTTACAAACAAGTCGATGTGACTGATGTTCTGCATACAGAGATTGTAGCTAATGCTAGTTTCCAACTCCCGTCCCTAGTTAGGCTTTTAACAGAGGAAAGAAGGTAAGAAGAAAGACATCAAAGTTACATAACAACACAATAAAACGTACAATACATCTAAAATCAAATCTTCAAATGCTCCTCTGAAGGATGCAGACCTGAACTGAGACACACAGCTGAGCTTCATGATCCTGTCTTGTTTCTGATTGGTGCAGTCTGACATGTTAAATTCAGAAATGCCACAAAAACAACAACAACAATAATGTTACATCCCTGAAAAGATTCCTAGAGTTCTGATCACATGTATCTCAAAGATCACTTTGATGTTTCTTCTTCTATGAGCTTCACTTTTCATTTTTGCTGAGTGTGCAGGTTCACCAGCAGCAGCAGCAGCATCCTGCTTCACTGCCCTCACCGGCTTTTATAGGCTGCTGCCCTGCAGTATATATAGACGCTACTCTGCAATCTGTAATAATGTCCGTATGCTCTCGGTAATATGGACGCTGCTGTGTCCTAACAGGAAGCTCTGCAACAGCCCGACAGTGTAATGGGCTGATAGCACAGAGCTGTGTGATTATGTGGTGGCAGCATCACTCTGAGTCTGGTTACTGTACTCACTACATGTAATGTGCTGTCACACACACACACACACACACACACACACACTGAGAAAGCCATTAGGTGTGTGCGTGTGTGTGCGTGTGTGTGCGTGTGTGTGTGTGTGTGTGTGCAAGCTATTTGAGTTTAAATCCTTTAAATCAAGGACATTTAACTGGGTCACATAACTACCGAGTGCTCATTTAAAGAAGCTGGAATCAGAGAATTTTGATTTTTTTTTGTTTAAAATGACTCGACATTATTAACTGATTATCAAAATAGTTGCTGGTTAAATTAATAGTTAACAACTAAGCAATTAAAATGACTAATCGGTGCCGTTCTAGTGTTCAGATATCAGACTGGTTTTTCACTATTTTGGTGACTGAATGTATCAAATTAATCAATGAGTGCGGTTAAAATAGTCTTAATGTAGACCGCACAAGATCAATTCATTGATTAGTTGCTCGGCCTAAAAATATCAAATGAATGATGATCAATTTCTTCCACAGCTGGAGACGACAGCTCGTTTAGTCCACAACTCAAAGATATTCAGTCGAGAAAACAGAAAATTTGTGTTTTGATTGATTATCGCTGATTATCAAAATAGTAGGCGATCAATTTGCTCGTTAACAACTGAATGATTTCATCGATTAATCGTTCAGACATCAGACTGGATGGTGGACATGAGAGTGAAGAGAGGCATTTTGAGGCATTTTACATTATTTTATAGATTAGTTGTATCAAATTAATCAATACATGTGATCAGCTGATTAATTGATGATATTGATGACACTACAGGGAGTTTATAGGCCAGTTTAAACAGTCTTAATGTGACACAAACACTCAGTCCTGTGAGGATTCATCACTTTTAGATTTTTGGGTCAAGTTCTGGAGAGAACCTGAGTCTCTATTAAAGTCCCCTGAAAGTGGATCTGCTTTGAGAGACGGTTCTGTTCGACTCACACACACACACACACACACACTCACACACACACACACACACACACACACACACACTCAGTGCTTCCTCCATGGATCCTTGGATTTGGGACCGGCCTGCTGGCTCCCTCCCTCTCTCATTGTGCCAGATCAGCGGGGCCTTGAGATGAATCTTTAATGACCGGTTCCAACGGCTTAATGGCCTCTAATGTTCTGTAATGATCTCCCGTCAACGCCATGTGCGCGGCCTTAATGGATCCAATGCCGTGGAGAATTGTCCGCTCTGAACTTCGCTTAATTCCTCCTCTTTTCGTCGAGCAGCAGCAGCAACACAACAGGAAGCGAAGAAAAAGCCATGAGCACAAAGCTCCGGAGCTCCACGGGCGCAGCATGACTTTCCCTCTCCGCCGCGCGACCTCAGGTAGGACCGGGGGGGAATAACCCGACACCATCCGGACTGTCGTTATTCTGGAACCAAATTCTTTAATAGCAGTAGAACTTTACGTATCTCGTAGCCTGCTAGAAGGTCAGAAGATGCTCTTTAAGTCTCCAAACAGACTCTGCTAAGATGTTGCCTCAGTGTATCTTCAGTTAGTGTTCGACCTTTAAAAATCTTCCAGTAAACATCCTCTGTCTATATTCTCTTCCTCTATAACGTTGTGTTTTATATAATTGGATCTTTTTGTTGTAACCTTTGGACAAACGTTTGTTTTTAACGCGATTAAAACTTGTATCTGTGTCCGTGGTGCTGGAAGCAGAGCCGGACGCGCCCTTCTGCTCCCCGACAACAACACAGCTTCACCATTCTGAACTCGACAACCTCATAATTTATTCTCTTAATAACATTCTGCTGTCTCCGTGAGAATGAAGTCATGTCTGTAAAGCAGCACTGTGGAGTTTTGAAGGAGAAATTCAAACTATTTACTGTTCTCAGAGGACAATAAGATCCCCAGGACACCGTATGAGGCTAGGAAGGTGGCAGGGTCCGCCACGTATAAACAAAGCAGCATGAAACTGTGTTGTCCTTTAAGGTCAGTTTGTTCATTGAGTCATGAATTCGATGAGAGTTTGATTATTTAGTTTTTTTAGGCGTAAAAAAAAATTAATGATTAAAATTTTGTCCCCAAAAACTACAAAGTGCTCCTTTTAATTAATCATCAGCTGTGCAGGAAATCGTTTATCAGTTTCTGTTATTTTTCAAAAAGAAAAAAGACTTCAGCTTCTTAAATAAGCGCATCTCCTCGTCTTTTTACTCCTCTGTGAAATCAAAATGAAATATGTTTGTGTTGTGGACAAAACGAGGCATTTTAGGACGTCATGGTGAGAAACACTGATGACGTTTTCTATCGTTTAAAATTTCTTCCTTTAAAGCATCCCTCAGCTTGGAAGCTCGCTGGGCAGATTTCACAACTCCAAACTTTGAATCTATCACAGAACATATTTGCCTCTCATCTTTTGGAGGCGCAGGATGAATTGTTTAATTGGCTCAACATGAGTTCACAGCGCCGCCCTCAGAGACGCCGGATCAGAACGTCTCAGCGCTTCTACACTCGGACTAATCCCGTTACTGTCGGACTCCGTGTCGGCCTGCAGGGAGGGTTTTCTTACATCGTCTGCTCCGGCAAAATAAGATAAAGCGAAATAACTCTCTACCTCGAACAAACTGGACCAAAGATTACGAGGACCTCCAGGTTGTTTAACAGGTTGTGTCACTCTGTTGTTGTTGTTCTGAAAGGTGTCAGCGGGTTGTTGTTGCTGCTGGGTTTGTGTCGGTCACACACATAAGGACTCTCTCTCTGGATATTTGCTGTAAATATACTGTAGTTTTCTCGTCTCGAACCTGTTTTGTCACGTTCCCTCTGCCTGTAGGCGGAGCTGCTGAGCGCCGACCAAACCTCAGACGTCTACGTGCTTTTAACCAAAGAGAAGAGATGCAACAGTGCAAACGCATCTTTTAAATCCCGTATTTAAATGTATGTTCGAACATACAGAATTGAATTTTTTATCTAACGTCCAGTGTGTCGGATTTAGTGGCATCTATAGTGCCCGCCGCTACGATTACCGCTACAAACGCTTAAAAGTCCCTCTCTAGTTTGTCTGTTCTGGGCTACTGTAGAAACAGTTGCTGTGTCTCAGTTCAGGTCTGCATCCTTCAGAGGAGCATTTGAAGGCCGATTATGTCACAACGCTGCGTGAAGGCTGTCCCAGTCTGAAGGCTCCTCCAGATGCTCCTTCTTTTCCCTCTTTTTGGAGGATGCACCGCTCCGATCCTTCGTGGCCTCACATATCCCAAGATTCTTTGCGCGCACGAAAAAGAAGAAAGAAAGAGAGAAAATGGCGACATCGCGTGACGTAGATCGTCACTTCCGCGTAGCCTGGGCGGCAGAAATCGTGACGTAAGGGTAAAACATCTGGTGACACAACCAGGAAATGCTCCGAAGGCTAGACCGTCACATTGACGCAGCCTCTGAAGGACTTGCCTTCAAAGACAGCAAAGGCCTTCGAAGGCTGCAGATCTTGAATGGGGAAACAGCAACCGTGTTGCAACCAAGCCTCCAAGAAGAGCGGCAAGCTTTGAAGCCAGCTTCTGTAGAGGTCAAACAAGCAACTACAACGTCACGTGATGCACTCGGGCCCTGAAAGACTTTTTCCTGTAATCTTACATTGTGAAAGAGGCATCTGTAAAACGGTGGAATAATTTTTTTATGACCATCACAAACCCTGAAATGACTCGTTTCACTATCGTACCTGGAGCCATTCGTTCCACTAAAATTTGTAAAGTCTTGAAGAGCTGCATGATTTAATTATCTAAAACTGTCTCCACGGAAGATCATTTTCATGCTGAGAAGTCGAGTTATGTCGGCTTCATGCACAGCTGAGCATCTTTAGCAGGACTGAACGGGGCTCCGCCTCCAAAGCTGTGTCCAGAAACCAAATCAGATAAACTTCCCGGTTTAATAATCACCTGGATCTTTTGCACTGTGGGACCCAAAGCTAGCAGCGATACTTTAAAATCCTGAACGTTCCATCTGTTCCCAGTCCTCCCCTCTGTTCTGCCTTTTTAATGGTCTCATTGATTCGTGTATTGATGCATTTGTTTTCTGAGACATTTCATGTTGTCACTGTTCTGGTTTTGAGGTTCTGTCGGTGGTTCTGACTCGTTTCCTGCAGCTCGTGTTGGCACATTAAGTTTTGTTTGTTGCAGCGTTTGCTTTTAAGAACATGTGGTGTTTAAAAGCGAGGCGCTCATAAATGAAAGATGAATGCTTTCACAGATTTCTGGTTATGAAATCTTGCACGGCTAAAGTCCCTCCAAGGAAAAAAGAAAAAAAAAAGGAAAAGCTGGGCATGTGGGCTGAGCCGAGCAGCAACACCTCAACTAAATTTATCTGAACATTTTCGAGGCTCTTACCTAACGTCAACTCCTCCGGTCAAGGGCACAAAGTCTGAAGTCTCCACCTCAGTGACCAGGTCCTGACCCCAACCAGTCCATCACTCTCTCCTCCACCCAGCTACAGATTACTGAGTTCCCCTCCTCCTCCTCTTCCTCCTCCTCCTCTTCTTCTCCAGTCCTCTAATTTACTGCTCTCCACATCCCCTCGCTCCCCCAGCCATCGATTTTCAACAGCATGCACCTGCTCTCTGCGCCGTGCAGGTGCCACAGGTCTCTCCCTCCACCAGCCTCCATCCTCCGCTCGTCCGGACCGGTTGGAGCTGCGGTTGCCATGCGCCACTGCAGCTGTATCAGGCGCTGACAGCTGTGCATCAGCCTCCCCGCGGGGGGCCGCCTGTGGCCAGCCGACACGCATGAGTCGGCTGATTGCTGCTGCTGCGAAGCGAATGCATCAGAAAAAAAAAAAGGGGGGGGGAAACATCTTGAAAACGACACAAACTGAAGAGCTTCCTCTGTTCTTCACCTCCTTCCTGCAGCAGCAGTGAACCTCTGCACCAAAAGAAGATGAGCGCCCCTCCTTTACTCCCCCTCTCCCTCTCTCCCTCTCTCCCTCACACTCTCTCCTGCTCTCCCTCTCCTCCATCATTGTCCTTTTCATTTATTCTCCATCTGCCTCTTCTTATGTGTTAAATGTCTTGTCCTCTCTCTCTCTCCACTCGATATCTCATTTTCTCTCCTCCACCCACTCCTCCTCCTCCTTTCTCCCTTTTCCATTACCCCCCTCATTCATTCACCTGTCTCCCTCCTCCTACATCACTCCCCCCTCTCCTCCCCCCTCTCCTCCCCCTCTCTGCCTATCACACATCAGTCTAACATGTAAATATCATGCCACGTGGGGTTCAGGGTTACAGGTGCCCTATGAGGAGAAAGCTGCCCAAACCTCCCTCACCTCACACACACACGCATCACACGTCCACACACACACACACACACACACGCATCACACGTCCACACACACACACACACACACATACACCCCCACCTCCTCCTCCTCCTCCTCCTCCTCCTCCTCGTTCTTCCTCCTCGGGGCGGGCAGGGCTGCAGCAGTTTATGAACGGCACGGCTGCATCATGATCCCGTCCCCACTGAACCAGCCCCGAGCTGTTTCATTGACAAACATCCCGGCTGCTGCATTTCTGTCACGGAGCGCGTCGAGCAGCGGAGCGTCACCGGGGGAGCGGTGCGGAGCGGCAGCGGCAGCAGCGGCAGAGGCTGCAGTCATCACCAACAACAGTCCCCGGTGTCGTCTCCACCAGATCCTCAGCTGTTGATTCGCCTCTTGGACCCGGACTGGATCCTCTCCTCCTCCTCCTCCTCTTCCTCCTCTTCCTCCTCCTCCTCCTCCTCCACGCTCTCTCGGGACGGCCAGATCACCGGCGGAGGGGCGCAGACAGCCGGAGCCTGTCAGACCCCTGTGGGGGGATGTGAGGCGGTGTCGTTCACACTCACTCTCCGGCACATTTCTGGATTTGTTTGACGACTTCCATGAAGCGTCCGGACGCACCGATGGAGGATTCTGGACGCTTTTTAAAATCACGGATATCTGCGAGACTGCAGCGGCCGGTGTGTGATGCGAACTGAGCCGTGGGTGGTGTAGACCCCCTCCCGCACCCCCACACACCCCCAGCGCCTTATCCGCGGTCCCCACCTCCCTCCGACCGGGACGCACAGCCTTGTTTCACTCCACCGGGGGAACATGTCCCGGGCAGCGGCTATCGCCAGCTCCCTGATCCGCCAGAAGCGGCAGGCGAGGGAGCGGGAGAAGGCGAACGCGTGCCGCGGCAGCGGCAGCCCGAGCAACAGCAAGGGCACCAACGAGAAGCCGAGCAAGCTCAATGTGTTCTCCCGAGTCAAACTGTTTGGGTCGAGGAAGAAACGGAAGAGAAGGCGACCACCAGGTCTGAGAGGAGCACCACCGTCCTCACCACCATCACCAGCTTCATCACCAGCTTCATCACCAGCTTCATCACCAGCTTCACCACCAACCAACCAACCAACACCATTTTCTCCTCTCATCACTCTGCTGCTGCTTCATCACCTCAGCATCCGTCACCGGAGGAGACTCAGGAATTAATCCTGTTGCATGACACACAAACATCTCATGTAAATAACTTTGTATTGTCCCGCAGCAAAGTGTTGTAGTGTAGCAGTGTGTGTGTGTGTGTGTGTGTGTGTGTGTGTGTGTGTGTGCTCAGCTTCATGTTCATCTGTCACTTATTCAGTGATTTTCCGTGTGCGCCACAGTCCACAGGGGTCAGGGATCCATGTGGGCCCTGGAGGCCCGCGGACTGGAGACACAAACAGCCTCTCCGGCTCCGACACTTCCGGCTTCTCGGAGGCTGCTGGATGTGATCACATGACAACAATAAGAAGGAATGGATCCAGTTAATGTGTCTGTCTCCTCTGCTCCTCTCAGAGCCCCAGTTAAAGGGCATTGTGACCCGGCTCTCCAGTCGCCAGGGCTTCCAGCTGCAGATGCAGCCGGACGGAACCATCGATGGGACCAAGGATGAAGACAGCACCTACGGTGAGTCGGACCTTTGGACCTCCACATCTCTCCACATCCACTGATTTCTCTTTACTCACCTTCTGTTTCCTGGACCAGCTCTGGCTGCGTTCATCATTATGGATTAACTTTCTCCACTAATTGAAACATTGATTAGGCTGTAAAATGTCCACCAGAGGCACAAAAACACACAGATAATCCGTTTGCTGACAAAGAAAGCATCAAATTATCACTTTTTAGGAACCTTTAAGCAGCAACTGTTGGAAAAAAGTCTGAGATATTTATTGATTACCTATGTCGCTGATTGATTATCTGCCAATAGACTAATCAAACAGAGGTCAGCAGATCTTAAAGGTGCACGATCAGTCTTCATGACTGAATAAACAAACTGATCTTTAACTGTGTTTTACTGTGTTTGTATGTGGCGGACCCTGCCACCTCTCTAGCTTCAAACAGTGTTCTGGGACCTCGTTTTCCTCTTTGAACAGCTTGTTTATTCAGTTGATATTGAAAATGTTGTCCAAAACACAAACACACCGCGCCCCTTCAAGTTGTTACGCCAACGCTGGCAACACTTATAAATACAGTCTTTAAAATGAATTTAAGCTGCTTTTCTGCTCTTGTATAAAGAAAACTAATGGGAAATTAGTGGAAAACAAAGCTGGAAATCTTCACAAATGCCTTTCTTGACAAAGGAAAGTCAGTATTTGAGCAGCTGCAGATTTGATAATCAGTTTGGGATCTTTAGAGTTTGTTGAACCTCTGCAGAGTCGAGAAGCTTCATTTAATTTGGTGTTTCTTCTTGGTACAACAGAACATCACAACATATTGTAGGTTCGATACCTCGACAAGGTCTGATTGAGTTTAATTCCCATATGTCCAATTTGGACGTATCAGTCAGAACCACTTTGAATCCAATTTAGTGATAAAAGTCTCCCGGTGGAAATCCATCCGACGTGGGAGGTTTAACTCCGACAGTCGCTCAACAACACGTCGAGTGTTCATTTAATTAGTGGAACGGCGCGAGCTCTTCCTCCAAAGGTCAGATGGCAACGTGGCAATCTCATTGTGTTAAATGTTCCCCAGATGAAGAATGTGATTAGATATCCACAGGATGCAACGTTCAGACGCGTGACGTCGTGACAGCCGGAGGAGGTTTCCTCTCCCCGGCTTCTCTTTCTAGCACCGGCTGCAACCTGAGATTGATACGACTTATTTGATTCTGTTGTTGTGCCTCAGATGGCGCTCCTCCTCCTCCTCCTCCTCCTCCTCCTCCTCCTCCTCCTCGTGCACGCTCGGCGGTTGCCAGCATCACGTATTAGTCTCCGCCGCTCCTCAGGCCTCGGAGCGTTGTTGTGCACAAAGAGAGCGACGTGGCCACAATGGAAGCGTGTTCTCCAATTAGATGATTACATGGTGTATACATCATGTAAACGCCTACCCACACGAAACCGGTCGACCGCGAATGGATTTGAACGGATAATCCATGTAATCCACGTCTCAATATAACCGCAGTCATTATAAAAGAACATGGTTGGCTAAATGAGTGTAATTAAACAAGGGCCTGACTCATCAAACTGTCTGGAATAATTACGTCGCTGCTCCGGAGCTTTTACAGTAGAATCATAAATAACTTTTCCTCCGCAGCACCGGGGAAAACAACAACAGCGAGGAATATGACGGACAGGACGAGTAACCGTCACATGCACCAGATATATGTTCACGGCGAGGCTTTAGATCCGCTCCACTGCTCACCGGCTCAATCAGCTCCACATTGTTTTAGCTTCCACTTCTGATTCTTCACAGAGTAACGTCTGACTGCACATGCCCACAGATTCCTTACAAACCTCGCTTTCAAAAATAAAGGTTGAGTTACGACGCAGGAGGAGGAAGCCAGGCATCCAGCGCACAACCAAAAACAGGAAGAGGCATCGATCTCCCCGGTCGCTCTCCCCAGGTGACGGTGGACCAACCGGAATAACCTGAAAAGAAACAGAGCTCTGCTGACGGAGGAGCGAAGACACGGACTCTCGGTGTTATGTGAAAGTCTGTTCCCTCGCTGGTTTGTGCTCCTTCCATCCAGCCAGAATCGAAACAAGTTAATACCAGAATTCTTTAAAAAACCCGCCTGTTAATACTTACTGATGTTCTGCCTGTTCAACGCACTGACGTCGGGGTTTCTAGGTGAACATTTGGATTCTTATGGATGTGTTTTGCTGTGGACGGTAGCCATGATGCTAACGCTCTTTACTCCACGTGTTCAAGAGCAACACTCAGCTGGTTGATGGTTTTTATTTTATCTGGAGAAATGAGGGAACTTTACCAAATAAATCGCAGATCTCATTCTATAAGAACTCCTCTTCACTAATAACAGATGATGTTATTATCTACCGAAACCGCGAGCTGAATCTCAAATGTATTGTTGCCGTCAGTACGTTTGTTTGCTCAGTTAATTATACATCAGGAGCAGAAACATCATCGTTTCACTCGCTTATCGAGCAAGGTGTCAAACTTTATCTGATTCCTGCATTTTAAATCTTTTACTTCACTGTAAAAGCATAATATCTTTAGGTTTAGGGCCGCGGCTATGAAATACAAAAGCATTTCAGCCACTGACGGCAAGATATGAAATATGAAATATGGATTTAAACCTGCATTCTTTGTAATCACCAGCAGGAGAAGTCAGACTGAATCTAAGATAATGAGAAAATGATAAAACGTACGGTCTCAATCTCTAGTTTCAAGTCTTCTTCAATACTGCATGATGTTCATTTTCTACTGGTTGCAAAAAGGAAGTCAGATTGTATGTAAGCTTATGAGAAAACGACCCTACGTCTCTCTTGGCAAAGCAGGGCGTGTTTTAGGGTGTTGCTACCACGGCGTGACCTCAGGACCTCCCCGGCTCCGCCCGCTCGTCCTTCTGCAGACGGCTGAAATACCGAGCTCGAGGTTCAAAACGGTCGTATAATCCTTCTGACAATCGAATAACGAGTGTGAGAGTGTGTCAAAATTCCTCGTGTCCAGCTTCGTAGATGCTCGTAATGTCTGGATTCTTTACTTCTCTCTGACAGTAAACTGACGATCTTTGGGTTGTGGACAAATTTAAGACATTTCAGGATGTGATTTTGAGCTTCATCGTGCTCTAATGCAACAAATGAATCCACAGTAATGAGTTTACACTTGATCTGAACGCTTCACCTTTCGTTTGGGACATTGTGAACTGCAGATTTCACCTTTCACCTTCCTGATACTGACGAGGAGTTTCTCTCTCTGTGTGAGTCTTTGTGTGTTTGCTGTGCGGGTCTTTGTGCTCATTTGTTCTCTGTGTGCGTCCTCAGCTGTGTTCAACCTGATCCCGGTGGGGCTCCGTGTGGTGGCCATCCAGGGCGTCCAGACCAAACTGTACCTGGCGATGAACAACGAAGGCTTCCTCTACACCTCCGTAGGTCGCCTCGCACACTCTCCACCATCATCATTACGCACCATTAGAGACGGAAATCTCGTCTTTGGGTCAGGCTGAGTAATGAAGCAAGCAGCTCTCAGTGTGACCGGGCTCATTATCATCCCATCATCGCGTCGATACTTTAACTACAGTGTTGTCTTGTGAGTCAGCTGCCACTCGGTGCTATAATCCGGCGTCTGAGCCGCTCTTTATCTATCTACTGATATTGTGGCTTCTCAGGATTGATTTCAGATCACCCACCAGCCTCCTTTTGTTTATCTCCCTTCAGTCTTTCTCTGATAGGAAGATCATCGTGCGCCCCTTTACGCACGGCTCCTGGAATTTGTTTTTATGCGTCTCCCCGACAGATTTACGCGTGCGTCCGTGCCGCGTGCGTATATATATATATTCCCTCTCAGACGGCTCAGAAAGCAGCGCCGGCTGCAGTGCATTAAGTGCCTCACTTTAGCTCTGGAGCTGTGATGGTGGGTGGTGGAGATGCAATAACAACAAAACAAAGAATCAACAGCAATAACACGCACTTCCAGAGCAGGAGATGAAACCAACACTTCGCTGTAATAACGATCGCGCTGCTACGCGTCTGCAGGCACGTCTGCCACCATCAGTATCAGGCGCCGTCGTGTCCGCTCCTGGACGCTTTGGGTCACACCGGCGATATCGCTCATGTTCATCTTTCTCGGCTGATATTAAACACACAAAACATTCACAAATTACACGCTCACAGATCACTCTCTGTTTGTGTGTTCGTGCTGAATCCACTCGGAGATTATGCAAGACTTAATCAGAATTCATACAAGATTAATGGACGACGGCGAGGAAGAGCATTCTGTCTGTATCTCAGGGCTCCATCTCTCTCTCAGTGGGCTGGTTGGTATTCAGGGGAGTAGCCGGTTGCTATGGCGATGCAGGAATAAGGAAATGCAAATGTCAGCTGTCCTAAGTCGGCGCGGTTTGTTCTCGGAGACCACAGCCCGGCCGAGATAATGAGTCAAAGAGCGGAGCAGCTGATGGATGAATACACTGATGGCAATACGGAGGAATGACTGAGCTCTCTTTAATGCAGCTGCCATTACCGGCACATCTTCCGTGACTCGACTCCCTCTCTGCGGAGAACGCCCCCGTCTCTCCACGTCTCCTTAGTCACCTTCTTGTCTTCTATCTTTTATGATTTGTTCTAATATCTGTCCTCCTCCTCTCCCTCCCTCCCTCAGGAGCATTTTACCCCGGAGTGTAAGTTCAAGGAGTCGGTGTTTGAGAACTACTACGTCACCTATTCCTCCATGCTGTACCGGCAGCAGGCCTCGGGCCGGGCCTGGTACCTGGGACTCAACAAGGAGGGAGGGATCATGAAGGGGAACCACGTCAAGAAGAACAAGGCCGCCGCACACTTTATACCGAAACCACTCAAAGGTAAGACGAGCAGAGGAGGGACCTGCACCTGAACACTGAAACTGAAGAGTTCTGCAAAAGTTCTCATATTTCTAAACAACGACATGTTTAAAATTAATTTCTTATAACATTAAAGTAAACCTCTTGCAATATAGTTGACCATCTGTTCAGTTAACCTACAATTAAGAAGGGAGTATCTTATCAACAGAGTAACCGCTAACTGCTGCTAACTGTGGCTGTTAGCAGGTGAGCTCAGTTAGCGGTGCAGCTAGCGCTCCAGAGCCGGCAGCACCTCCTGCCTGGAGGAGGAGGCGCTCAGGCTCTGGACCGACGGGGACCGACGGGGGCGGCACAAAAACATAATGTCATTTATTTTTCAGTTTAAAAAATCTTTTTATTATTTTTTCCAAAAATGAGTACAAAAACAGCAGTGGTACGTTGAGAATGTGCATCACAATCAAAACAACACGAGGATCTCCCGGGACAGACGGTGCGATTAAATAACCTGTTATTATATTCAGCTTAAGGAAGATGAATAACTAAATGAATAAATAAAGAAATCAAATAAAATCAAATAAATAAAATAAAATAAAATATGATAAATAAAAAAGATAAAAATAATTAATTAATTAATACGTAAATGAATAGATAAAAATACATACATGTATACATATATATGTATACATTAAGAAACGTTCATCAAAAAGGCACACAAAGAGAGAAAAACAAAACAGTGGGTAGAAACAAAAACATGGTAGTCGGCAGTAGAGCTGCACGATATATCGTTTGAGCATCGCCATCACGATGTACGTGTGTGCAGTAGTCACATCGCAGAGCCTGCGACACACTGTGCACAGCGATCCACCAATCACATTAGTTCTTACTCAGTGTGCCGAAGCAGACCAGCCCCTGCACATGGAGTGAGTCGCTGGTAACAACATTGAAAAACAGCAAAAACAAGAGAAAATAGCAAAAACAAAGACTCGGTGCCAAAAAGAAAAGCAACGTCAGTTATCTGGACTTATTTCGGCTACAAGAAGGATGAGATTGACCGAACACGTGTTCTGTGTCGACAGTTTGTTGCATCTGTTGCCACAACGAGAGGTTACACAACTAATTTGTTTGACCATTTACGTCGGTACCACACAGCAGAGTCCTGCACGGGTCTTATTTGAAAACCCGCCCGTACACACCATACTTAAAACCGCATCCGACCCGTTTTCCTACAGTAGCACAAATTACATTTCGCACCCGAGCCGACCTGCTATAGATTGTTAACGACGCCCGACCCGCACCCGAAGGAAAATTAGACGGACGTAATTTTTATAAATGAAAGTAAGCCAGCTGGGGAATGGGAGTTCTGGGAGGGCGCAAGCACGCATGCATAAGCTCATATGAAATATAACTGCTGATCATTTTGAAATGCAGCATCACATAAAGTGCTATTAAGGTCATCTGATGAAAATTCCTGTATTTTTTCATATCGCAATATATATCGCAGGGTTAAAAAAAATCGCAATGTCAGTTTTTTCCAATATCGTGCAGCCCTGGTCTG
The DNA here is from genome assembly GCF_900880675.1 of Sparus aurata. Taxonomy (NCBI): domain Eukaryota; kingdom Metazoa; phylum Chordata; class Actinopteri; order Spariformes; family Sparidae; genus Sparus; species Sparus aurata. Next base: position 2,771,122 of record NC_044199.1, read on the forward strand.
CAGGCTTATTAACACATTAAATCTCATGCTTCCCACATTTCAGGGCTCATGTCATTTATTTTTAAGAATTTAAGTACATCTTTTATTGTTGTAAACTATATTGTGACATATTGCACCTTTAATTCCGACTCTAAAGCTCCAGCGTCTGAGACCTGAAAGCAAACGTGTGGGTCGTTCTGGCAATGAATGTGGTGAAGAAAAAGAAAGATGCATGAAACTCGAATCAGACGGTGAAATTAGGCGGCGCTGATCAAATACGGATCCAGATTCTGTTTGTGCACGGCCCATTTCTCGCCTCAAACGTTTCCAGAGACATATTTCAGTGAACTGCTCGGCTGCAATATGAGAAGGAAGACAGAGCTGGACGCACATGCATTAACACACACACACACACACACACACACACATTAACGTGCACATATCGCTGTCCCAGCTAAGAAAACAAAGAACCGAGCGGGTCAGGTTACAGAACACACAGAGCGAGCGTGACTCCACCCTCTGCTGTAGTTACTCCACCACATCCTCACACATCAAGTCCGTGTTTGCTGCTGGATTCATGTACAGAATCTCATGACTGACCTTGAAAAATGTGTTTTGCTGGTTGGTTCTCGAGCAGGATGTTTGAAGATGTTTGTATTAGTGATAATCTGCAGAAGAGGGAGATTTATTACACACACACACACACACACACACACAGGTTTAGAAGCCATCATGAGGACAAATATTTGCACTTTCATAGATTCAGTCGGAGGTTTAATATTTAGGGAACCATATCAGACAAGTGATTATTCGATGCAGAGTGTTCTTCTGTGTCTGAAAGGCTCAAAATTGGAGCATGTCTGTATAATATTAAGTATTCATGATGAAACAGGCAGCACACAGAGTTAAAGGAACACCTGACGTGTTACTTATTTAAAAGGGAACAAGTAAAACCTTGTTTGACTCACAGTGGACACGTTATTCTGAAAGAAGAGGATGGAAATCACTCCAGAAGACATGATTCTATGCATAATTCCTCATTTTCTAAACCTGGTGCCTACATTTCCCACAATGCAACTGGACCACTGACAGTTCGTCATAGGTTCAGGTGTTATGCTCGTAGCGGCCGCCGTCTCCAGCAGACACGAGGAGCAGGTGACCGACGTGTTTACCTCCAGTTTTTATCAGTTTTTAAAAATGTCGTGTTTTGCCTCACCTGACGTCACCTGACCTGACGTCACCTGACCTGACGTCACCTCACCTGACGTCACCTGACCTGACGTCACCTCACCTGACGTCACCTCACCTGACGTCACCTCACCTGACGTCACCTCACCTGACGTCACCTCACCTGACGTCACCTGACCTGACCTCACCTCACCTGACGTCCCCTCACCTGACGTCACCTGAGGCAGCTGATCAGACTTCACACCTCTGTAGCCACACAAGGCTTCATACCGTCCGTCCTGTCAGCTGTACTCAGATCAGTGTAGATAAGCTACAGTCTGATTCATCAGGACTGTGCAGGTGTGGTCTGAACAGATTTGACTGACAGGTCAGCAACAAAACTGTCTTCGTATTCCGATTCACGTATTTCAGGACTCTGATTGGTGCGTGACGATATGCGCCGATACGTCTCTTCCAACTGAGCTCTGCCAATTTCACACTAGAGAGGAAAACAAGAACAAAAGAGGAAATATGTGATTTCACGGCAGGAGGCTGATTGAGAAAATAGGTTCTCCAGCCCTCTGAAGAAAACAGGGATCTCTGAATGATGAGCGACAATCAAACGTTAACGTCACGAAAAAAACAAAACAACCTTAATTATTGTTTAATAAGGTTAACGTTCAAAAACTAATGTGCTTCATCAGGACTCTGTGGGTGTGCTCTGATCACAGCTGATTGACAGCAGCGTCTCCCGCGGGTGAAATTAACGAACAATCCACCTCCGTCATCAGACTCTGATTGTTACTCCACCTGTTTCACACAATTAAAGTGTGTTTAGTCCAACTGCATGTGTGAAAGGAAGTTTAAAGCCTTTTGTGTCCTCCAGTGATGTCACTCAGTGGCTAAGTTGCATTGTGGGTAATGTAGGCACCAGGATTTGAAAAGGAAGAAGAAAGATTGGATTAAAAAGTGAAGATCTCTGATTCTGTTCGGCTAAACTCTACAAATACAGTTCAGCATGAAGACACAAAGTCTTGTCATACATTGTTATTAATGAAAAGAGGAAAATATTATATATACACAAACAAACAAACTTGTTAACAAACCAACATGTACAATCTGTTGCCAGCTCACAAATCACCCAACAAAAACTTTCTTCTTACCAAATGTTCACTTTATTCAGTCCATGATTAAATGGTGACAAAATAGCAATAAAATGATTTTATCTGTAAAAAGACTCAATTTCCTGAGCAGGCAGCTGTTGGATTGACAGCTAATTTAATCATATATGAGCGTCTATGCCCACACTGGCACCTACAACAGCCAATGAGTGATCTCGTAGATCTGTCTCCTGTCTCCTCTACAAAATTACTTTTCTTATTTCCAGGCGCCCGAACATTTCCTCCGAAGATCAAGTGTTAAGTGTTCATTTTCAGTTATGTGGACTCATCGTGTTTTCCAGCCTGTAGGGGCTGTTGCAGGCTTATTTTTGCAGGAAAAAAAGTGAAAAATAATTCAGTGTTTTAGACGCCCTGACCGTTCAGAAGAGCCCAAAATCCAGACGGTCCAATGACAGCTTTACATTTAGTCTGAGATAAGAGTTTGAGGATCATTTTACATAACAGTTCAAATCAAAATACTGTCTCACACGACTGCTTGTATGTGAACGGCAGCTGTTTTCAGTGGAAAAAGCACCAGAACCCAACAGCTGGTCAGACAAAGTTAGACCGGAGGAGCTCAGAGGAACATCAGATATTTCACTGATTCGTTAGTTGCGAGCAAAACAAAGCTAAGAGCAGAATGAATAAAGGACTTAGATTCATCAGATAGACACAAACACGACTTGTGATGAATGCTGATGCCGCTCGCTACCTGCTGTGTATGTAAATAGGCTACTGTTTGCCACTTTAAAAGGTGATTTATGTAAATGTTGCATTACAGCTTGTTTTTATTGCATCCAAGCGGCCTGAAACACAAGTTCAGGGAAAAATAACAAATCGATACTTAACTGGAAGAATAATCTGTTTGTGTCTCGTTGTTTATTTTGTGCTGCTGAGCGACTCGGGATCGCGATGACTCACGCCTGTACGGATCATTACGTCACAGCTCAGAAGTTGAAGCCTCGTGTTGCAGGAAGTCGTTCCGGAGACAGAATTAATTAAAAGTGTTGACGTGAAGAGGCAAACCTCGCTGTTATCTACACGCAGGGGAGCGAAATGGAACGTGCACAACAAACCTGTGACTTGATTAATATTTGAATTAATGATTCTTGTCTTGTCGTGTGTGTGTGTGTGTGTGTGTGTGTGTGTGTGTGTGTGTGCAGTGGCCATGTATAGGGAGCCGTCCCTCCACGACCTGACTGAACTCTCGCGGTCAGGCAGCGGCACACCCACAAAGAGCCGCAGCGCGTCGGCTCTACTTAACGGCGGAGGGAAGTCGGCCAGCAACAATGACTTGTCCTAGCCCCCCCACCCCTCATACCTCACACACACACACAAACACACACACACACACAGACACACGAACGCACACACACACACAGACACACACTCACACAGATCTCAGGCCGACATGCCCACACATCAGGCTGGTGAGGGGGAGCGAGGAGGCGAGGCGAGGAACAGGACGCAGGACAGGAAAGTGTTCTTCCACTTCACGGAGCCCACTGTGACTGACTGTGATGTAAATAAATCAAGGACAATCAATCCATCTGGCTCCGCTGCTCTGGTCTGCAGGGGCGGGGGGGGGACAGGACCTGTGAATCTCTTCCCTCGACTACTCTTCCGGCTGTATGATAACCAGAGAGAACAAGAGAGGCTGAGAGGGAGGACAGAGAGAGTCAGTCAGTCACAGAGTCCGATAAACAGACTGTTACAGAGAACCAAAGAGTCCGAGTATTAACTAAGTAAGTAAAGGCAGAGAGGAGGCAGGTGGCAAGGAAGTTAGAGAGCGACAAAGGAAGGAAGGAAGGAAGGAAAGAAGTCCTTATCTACTCTACCATACGCTATGTTTACACAGAGCTCATGGGGTTAAGTCATATTTTTAAAAATGACGAACGTATTCCTTGTACACTTATGAGGACTGATCATATGTTTGCATGCAGGTGCACCTGTGTGTGTGTGTGTGTGTGTGTGTGTGTGTGTGTGTGTGGGGGGGTCAAGTACACACTGTGCTTGCAGTAGGGGTGTTGTGTGTGTGTGTGTGTGTGTGTGTGAGAGAGAGTGTGTGCGCACGCATGAGTCTGGGGGGTGGTCTGGGATTTTACCTTTTTAAGATCTGTTGTATATCAGACGAACCTCCTGAGGGCTTTAGCAGGTTAAAATAAGGTTTACTGTATATGCTTCCATGCTTACTTCTTACAAGCAATGCTGTTGTTTATCTTTCCGTTCGTTGTCGTCGTCCTCGCTGTTTGTTTGTTTGTTTGTTGTTGCATGGAAGCTTGTGGACCTCTGCTCAGTAGCAGCATGCCGAAGGTCCTTTTTTTTCTGGTCTTGCGTGTTCCTGACCTAAAGAGAACACTAGTGAGCCAATAGTGTCGTACCAGAACACTAGTGAACCAACGGGAGGGGACGTCGGAACACCGCTGGACCAATAGTATTGCACCAGAACAAGAGTGGACCAATGGTGTTGGACCAGAACCAGTTTAACCAATGGGAGCACAGATTAACTTAATATTTTGGTTCCTGCTGTGGACAAAACTAGAAATGCACTAAATAAACTCTTTCTAAAGAAGTTACAAGAGAGTCTCGTCTTCTTTTGTTGATGTTTTCGATGTAACGCTGAAATACCGTGTCCTGAAATTCAAATGTGAACTATCGGCTTCTCCCAACCGAGATATGTTCACTTGTTTTATACTTTTTCTAAAAATGTGGGTCAATTGAGGTACGATCGTGTTTTCAGAGCCACCGGCCTGAAGGGATGTGCTCCTTTTACTTTATAATAATAATAATAATGATAATAATCTATCAAGTCTTACAGTAGGAAGACTTAATAAGTCAATCCTGAGTCATGATGGCTTACAGGGCCGTGGAGGGTTATTAATGAAGAGTCATCCGTCATGCAGGTGAGTCAGAATGATTCATCAGTGTTCAGTCATCTCACATCTTCTAATGAGCCATCAGAGAACATTCCTCCCTCACACGCTTTCATTAGTGCTAATTAAACAACACATTTTATAAAAATGTATTTAATCTGCAGTTGTAAATGTTGTTAAAGGGCAGCTCCACCTATTTTACACATTAAAGTGTGTTCACAGATCTGCACATGTTGGATCAGTCTCATTGTTTGAGACTTTCTTTGTTTTGGGCTGATTTTCAGAATCCCTCTGGACTAAGGCCACATTTACACATAGCCGGGTATTTAGAGAAACACATATCCCCCCCCCTCCGTTTTCAATAATAACATTGTGCTCATAACATTTTCAAAAAGATTGTCATTTACATCAACCCGCATAAAAACGCCGTCGGGCGCCATTATAACTATGCCAAACCTGTGGGTACCTATAAAACCATGCAAGCCAATCAGAATCCTCAGAATCGACAACAACGAATAACACGAGCGACTTCCTGTTTCTTTCTAACAAACTGTAAACATAGGGCGCTCACATGACGTTAAGCTTTTTCTGCTGCATAATGTGACGTTTCAGAACCTAAAACCCCGTTTCTCCCAGTTGACACGGCAACACATAACCGGCGTTATCAGAAATCTCCACCTTGGCCGCTAGTTTTTCTGTCATAAAAACTGGGTTTTCGTGTAACTGAGAGGTCAAACCGCAGGGAAATATCTGCATCTTCCCTTGGTGTAAACGCGGCCTGATTAGGGTGGATTTAGATCACCTGTGTGCAGGTGGTGGAGACTGACTCCTGATTGGGGAGTGGAAGCAGCTCGGGTGTTCCCCTCCCAGCCAATCAGGGTGTGACGACGCCCTTTTTGTGAAGAGGCTGGGATGGCACCGGTGGCCCTCAGTCCCTGAATCACTGACATCACCCTCGTAGACTGCCAGCCAGAACCTCCGGTCTGTTCAGGCCCTGTTGTGATTTCTTGGCTGCTCCACATCATTGGAGTGAGGAAACTATGTTTGTTCTGGAACTCCTTGAAACCCGAAGCACTGCTACACACCTTCATTTCCCCGGTGCTTAGGAGCACATGTTTGTGTGCCATCCCTTCTAGATTTACTTGACCATCTGGAAGTTGTTTTTTATCGAATTCAAGGCTCCCTTCAGGTCCTCACATGTTCGCAGTTCACTGATGTTCTCTGGTGTACCTCCATGTCCCGTCCATACCCCCACCAAAAAAACATTCCTCATCAGATCTAGATGACTATTTTGGTTTCAAAACGACGAATTTTGCCGAAAGGGTGAGTGACATTCATGCCTGATCAGCTGCATGTTGACTTCTTGTTTGGTGCTTTAACCACTAGATGGCGCTTGTAGTTCAGAGTTGTGATTCTTCTGCTTCTCCTCGGAGGAAGAACCAGCCTGGAAGTAAAAGATGCTGCAGTGAAGAGAATCTAATAAACATTTAACCAAGAAAGAAATCAAACGGCCACGAAGACAAAGTTTCTTGCTAAAGTCGTCTTTTACTCCAACGTGTGTGTTTGTTCATATCTCTGTGACGAGAGCAGACACAGGCATTTATCCTCCAATGACTCTGCTAAGTGGGATGCTAAAGCTAATTTCCAAGACATTTGTGTAATTACAAAATACAACAAGATAAAGTGCAAAAAGGCAAATATGAAAAAAAATACACGTATAATGGTTAAAAACCAAAAGTTTCACATTGCATTAATAAAGATTTACTCATTGGTTTGAACAGTGTCATACTCAATATGCTTTCCATGAGACGTGGGATACTTCTCTCACTAATAAAGATAATTTAAGGTAATATTAATAATGTTTTCATAATTTTACATTAGTATAAAAGGGATAAAGTCAGTGGGTGTAGGTAGGACGTCCTGCCTGGAACTCTGAACTCACAGTGTTTATGAACCACACTCTCCCTTTGCTTTACATTTCTATGAATGAATCACATTTTCACTTTCTGCAGCCCTGTGCAAATGTAAACACACATGCAAACTCACACAAACATTTATAATTCATGTCCATAGTGATCCACGTTAATACTGTACTGGTGCATCAGTCAGTCGTATTTACAGCGGCGGACGCAGCGACGCGCCGCCTGTACTTGCAAACATTCCTCTTTTTTCTTATCAGGTAAGACGAGGAGAGATTGTGTCAGAGTCTGTCCTCTTCTCGTAATCTTCGTCTCCTTCTTCTTCTTCCACTAAGTGCCAGTTATCTTTCTCTCCATCTGCTTCGTTCACACATCCTCCTGTCACAGCTCAGGTTTTTCTCTCTGTGAATCCAGCCGTCGATCCGCTCGTGTTCCATCTAGGTCGCCTTCTTCGACTCCCACTCCTGAAAACCACAGCAGGAAGTGAGGAAAACATTTTTATCCATCCACATCTCACTCTCTCTCTCTCTCTTTCAACAACTACAACAATCATGTGATCTGAAATATTTCATCTGAATCAAAGAGGACACGCTGTACCTTCGCTTTCTGCATGACGTTCCCCTTGGACGAGGCGTAAAGAGACGGAGGGCGTTTTCGGAGCTCTGATGCCGAGTTCACTGGCAAAGACTCGTTGTAAACTTTTTCAACCTTACTGCCCTGTGCCTACACACACACACACACACACACGCACACGCATGCACACACACACACACACACACACACACACACATTAAACACAAACCGTAAACTATGACAGTAAACTGGGTTGTGGACAGAACAAGACATCTGATGGTGTCATCTGTTGACTTTGGGAGACACTGATTAACATTTTTTCACCATTTTGTGACATTTTATAGACCAACAACTAATTAATTAAAGGGTAATTCCACTCTTTTTACACCTTACAGTGTGTTTACAGGACTTGGGAGTAAGTACAAATTGGTGAAATTACCCTTTAATCGATTTAGTTGTATAAATGTCAGAAAAATTGTTGATGAGTGTTTCCAGTTTGTTTTAAGTAGAGTTAGTTGCTTCAGTCATTATGCTAATGCTAACTGGCTGTAGCTTCATATTTAGCATGCAGACTGGCTTTTATCTAGTGTGAGAATATTTTGACTTACATTGTTGTTATTTCTTATTTATGATTAGTTTTATTTCATTAAAAGTTGTTTTTTTAATTAAACCCATTTTCTTCTGAGCTTTTTATGTTCAACACACTTTAAGTTGAATTTAACTGACTTGTTCTGTATAATTGTTTGACACAGACATGAGAGTAGTGTCACCTCTCAGCAAGAAGGTCAATAAGTGTTTATCCAAAAGTGATGAAACAAGTTGAAGGCAAAAACCCCCTGAAATAAATCAGTGGACTGAGATTTGGCGTCAAAATCCAGCGACGTGACACACACACAGTACTGAGGTAGATTCTTTAACATGTATACGTTGTAGTTTTCACAGGAGAGCGTCTCCGTCTACCTTGATGCTGATCTTGGTGTCGGTGGGAGGACCCAGCGCTCCTCGAGCCAATGACTTCTTCAGGTTCTCTTTGACCTCCGTCAGTCTGAGCTCCAGCTCCACCCGCTCCTCCTCTTTCTGTTTACACAGCGTCTCCAGCTTGGCTAACCGCTGTTCCACACCGTGACCTGCACACACACACAAACACACACACTCATAGTCAGTACAGCTACGAGGCTGCAGTTTAAACAGAGCCGTGTGTGTGATCTGCCTCTGACCTGTGTCGCTCTTCATCTCCTCCTTCATCTCCTTCTTCTCCCTGCGGAGGGATATCAGCTCATTTCTCAGCTCTTCCTTCTGCTTCTCCAGCTCCTCTTTCTGCTTCAGGTACCGCCGGGCATCCTCCTCTGCACGGGTCTTCCCATACCGTGCATACTGAATTACATCTGACAGAATACATGGCAGAACATAAACATACAGAGCAGCACTGCTGCAGATTTATGATGAGAGACAACATCCGCGTTTCCACCGCAGGAACTTTCCCCGGAGACGAGCAGCTCAGAGTGTTTCCACCGCAGGGACACTGTTTAAATTATGTTTTGGGGGATATTCTTTTGCTCCCCAAAAAGTCCCTGGTAAAGTGAAGGAACTTGTGCACTGAACATTTTTGATTCGTCGAGTTCTTGCAGAATATAATCACCATTTTAAAACCAGTTTGTTTTGTTATTTATTATGCTAGTCTTGGCCTTAACGCATGCAAAAATAACATGTGAACAGCTGACTGATTTGCCTGATCTTCACAGGTCTTTAGACTGCAGTGGTAACGCAGACAACAGCTGCCTGAAGGAACCCATTGAACTATTTCCTGGAGCTAAAAGTTCTGGGTACTTTGGGTCAAAACACGGCTAATGTCAGTCACTGAGGTAGCTAATTAGTCAGATGTGTTTTCAGGTTAGAAAGAGAGCTGCGGCCATATTTTCTGACATATAGTTGTAACATGACTCACTGGAGGCGTGTCTCTTGACGGCGGCCTGCTGCTCAGTTTTTTCAGAGTCTCTGCTGGAGAAGGAGGCGTGACGTCTCACCTGTCCAGCTCTGCTGTCAACATCCCCCTCCTGGACAGAAACAACAAGCTTTACAACCTTCCCAGGGCTCATTTTAAGTCTTAAAGGGAGATTTATGTGTAATTTAATCATTAAGCTGATGTTTAATCCTGAACATCCATCCAAAAATTCAAACATGTCTTCTAGCAGGATAAAAAAAAGGCAGAAGCTACATCAAAACTCAAGGCGTTTTAGATAAATCTACAACGGAACAAGACAGGAAGAAGAGGATCAGTGCTGTGAGGCAGATTAGGACTCGGAAAGCTCAAAGCTTCTCCAAGTTTAATGTAGTATTTTATCGGTGGTTCACATTATGTTTCCTCACCACGCTCTCGTAGACATCGTCATACGTCCTGGAGTCTGTTGAGGCGCTGCTGGAGGAAGCTGCAGTGGTGGTGGCCCATCTGAGAGGAAAAAACAAGAGAGGCAGAGACAGATGCATTTCAGGATAAACGCCGCGATAACAGACAGAGAAGTCCTGATGAACACACGCAGAAACACACAAACATATTCCGCAGGAAGTGACTCACAGGAAGGAGTTTCTGGCTGCGTGCCGTATGTCAGTGAGCGTGTCCACGTCGATGTAGTCATAGTGGAGCTCTTCAGGGAGAGTGGTGCTGCCGGTCTCTGCAAACAGCACACCCAGCCAGCGGCCCAGATCCTCCGAGCAGCTGGCCTGATGTGCATGGAAACACACACACACACACGCACACACACACACACACACACACACACACACACACACGTTACTTGGTTTCCATAAAAATGTAGGTGTGTCATCCCCGTGCACGTTAACTTTCTGTCTCATCTCTTTCCATACATCTGAAATCACTCAGCAGAACCAACCGAGCTGCAGACATGATGACAGTATCGTACCTCTAGAGAAGCGAGTTCGCTGCCTGACTGCAGGATGCAGAAGGAGAAGGGATGCTTGGGGCCGAGGCCGCCCGTCACCACCTCTGCACCTTTCAGTGGCACCACAATGACCGGCGGCCGCTGGTCTCCAGGGTCCTTCTGCAGGTACAGGCTTCCACCTCGAACCACGCACCAGCGCTCCTTCCACGAGCCGCTCAGACACACGCTGAGGTAGCCTGGGAGACGGAGGAGGGATGAGAAAGTGATGGAAGGATGGTAATACATGGAGTCTTCACATGACTGGAGTCAGATTATAGTCAAGTCAACCCTTTAGTCTGTGTATTCACTTTGCTGTTAGTATCCAGGAGTTAGTTAAAAGTTACAAGGAATATTTTCCTGCACTTTATAACAAATATATCTGATGGCTCTGACCCTGAGAATGTGCTCATTGTCAGATCAAGTGATGTATTAAAATCCTGAACAGTACGCATCATCACTCCATCAATACAATACAGAACAGTACATTTGGGAACTCAAAATTAAGTTGAAATAGTAAGAAAACCTGTTTATTGTTACTTTTGTGTGGTTTTAATAATTTGTTTTGTTTGTATGATATTAACTTTGCATGCTCGCTTCTAATTGTGTTGTTTTTCAGTCAGTCTGCCTCTGTCTGGGGACTATCATGATAGGAGTTGGCACAATAATATGTTCATTCCTCTACAGGAGAGACTTGATATTCTGAATGAGGTGGAATATATCGTCACATTCACATTTCCAATATGTGCATCCTTACTTTTTTCCAACATAACACAAGTCTGAATCATAAAACGTGATAATCATGGTCATAAGTTTTCAAACCAAACTTCTCCCTCACTTTTGAACATTCATTTAAAACTCCACTAACTAACCAACCAGCCAAAAAAATCAGTCAAACAGCTTCTTGACCAATCTGTGTCCTCACCACTGCGTGGGTTGTCATGGTGACCAGAAGACGAGGCAGGCTCTCCAGGTAAAGGAGGTTTCCGTTTGGAGAACGTGATGATCCGGTTGATCTTCTTTCCTGCTGCGCGGCTCATCGATCCCGTCAGCTCTGAGAACGCGCCGCGCTTCCCCCTGTCTGAAATCAAACGCACCCTGTTCAGACGATGTGGAGGACTAGATGTAAAGTTTCTGTGAGTGAAACACTGAGAAGAGATGATTCTGCATCGTCACTGCTGCGTTGCTGTGTTTGAACATATTATGAGAAGTGGAGGAGAATAAAACGTTTCTAGTGACGGATCACTACAATGTCAGGACTGGATGTTAAAGTCATTTCAGTGAAGTCTTGTATTTATTCAACCTTTCCCTGTTCACTCGTTCATGCTGCATGTACCAGGTGCTGCAGGACTTCGTCCAGCCTACTTCCTATGATGTCAGTGGGAGACAATCACAGGAAGAGGACAGGAAGGATGTCATATCTGTCCGCGCCTCATTTCCCGTCTCTCCCTCTCTCTCATGTCTCTTTAGGTTCAGAGCTGCGAGCTCAGTAAATGAGTTGTGACAACACAACCGTGTTTGACCCATATTCTGACCCGACATCAGGGATCCCGGGCTTTATCCTTCCTGATTTTGCGGATGGATAAACAAAAATAGAGTGCGTGCTTTTGATCCAACGGTTAAAAGGGTCTGTGTGTGTGTGTGTGTGTGTGTGTGTGTGTGTGTGTGTGTGTTTGTAAGTGAGGACATTTTAGGCTGAACTTTCTCTATGAACCCCTTGTGGGTTAAGACTTGGTTTGAGGTTTAGGTTAAGGTCAGAGTTAGGGTCACCAATAATACTAATATTAGCACATTGTCAGTTAATTTTAGCGCTAAATGTTTGTAAAATTTCATCTGTCAATATTGACAGAAATGATAAAACTTATCAGAAAAGCCTCACAGTGTACGACGATGGAATTCAAGAGCAATTCAACACAATTTCAACAAAAACTGAGTGTTATAACCTTGTATTTTTATGTCAAAATCATGCTCTTTTTCTTTAGTGCTGGTTATTCCCGTCCATTATTTACTGAATTTCACCATTAGCCTGAGGCTAGCAGAACAATTCCATAGCAGAAGGTGTTTATTTCCATTTTATTTCTATTTCCAAAAGAAGAATGTGGCTGAGGTCTAAATTATTAATGTCACCCTCAGCCTCCTGCCCCAATGTCTCTATGCTAAGTCTAGAGAAATCATAGACAAGTCTTTATAAATAAGTAACACAATTAAAGCGAGGGCTGGTAAGTTATTCTGGAGGTTATAGTCTCTTAACATCCTGACATCCTCGCTGCCTGCACGCACTCTATCCTTTGCACTTTACTCTCTGCGCTGCATAGGACCGAAGACTTCCACAGTGATAGGTGGACGTACTACTAAAACTATTAGCAAGCAGCCGGAAAAGTAGCTGCTGCTATTAGCGTAAACCACACAGCCCCTGGGTCGAACAGAGCCACGGCGGACATAACAGAATCCTTGGGTGGCTACTGTTAGCATGAAGCACAAACCCGGAGTAACAGTCGTGCTGGGTGGACTTTTCAGACTGAGGATGCGTTCATGATGGTTATTTTGCTTCCATTTACATGATTGTTTGTTTATGTATTTATTAGTCTAAAAGGCAGTCAAAGCGCGATGAATGTAGCAAACTAGCTAACTCTGATGTATGACAAAATATGGAAGCTAAACATATTGAATGTTTACGTCCATGTATGATTCACACACACATGCTCATACATGTTTAACATTTGTCATCACCAGAGAAAAAAGGTTTTACATAAAAAGGCAGCTGAAGGTAAACGTACTGAGTGTGTCATTGGTTTCCCGTCCTGGTCCTGGTCCTGGTCCTGGTCCTGGTCCTGGTGCAGTGGACTGGATGTCTGCTGTTGGTCCGCTGTCTGAGTCTGACGCCTGACGATCGCACTGCAGCACCTGAAGGAAAGCGTAGAAACCTTTACCTCTTTTCTTTCCTCACTGAAGGAGACGAGAGAACATTTTTACAAATAACACACACAGTATATCTATTCTTGTTTCTTCTGAGAAACTCATGTGGACAAAAATGACACTTAACTTTCTAAAAATAAGGTTTATTGACTTTATGTATTTTTAAACCTATCCTGCTGACGTGGACTGTAACTGCCATGTCACCATGCATACAGCTTGTTGTCTCTGGAGCTGTGTGCCAAAACCTTCTTAAAGCTGTTTTTGAAGGCCGGCCAGCTCAGCAACCACAATAATGTCACCTCACTCAAAGCCAAAGGAACAGTTGTGTCATGCGTGGGCTGAAAGAGGTGATGTCAGCAACCGACATTAAAATGCAAAAAACTAGGGTATAGATTCAGAGTGGAATACACACAGAACAGGGAAACTCAGATGTAGTTGGAGGCAGCTGTTAAACTGGCACGAGGAGCCTTCATCTGGACAGAAAACACACTCACACACACACCTTGTCAAGCTCCAGCTTTCTTTGTATAATGGGAGAAGTGGATCCATCCAGTCCTTCAGTGTTGCTACATTGGCTGCCAACATCTTGCACTACCTGGATCCAGAAAAAGAAAATGTTCACTTCCAAACAAACAAACAAACAAACCTTGTGTTGTTGTTCTCCCCTCAGCCATGTTCCCCCGTGTCTTCCCCTCTTCTGATACGTACCTTGAGCCACCGCTGGGCCTGCTCTTTACTCTGAACAGCCAGCACCAGAGCTTCGCCTCCAGGCAACGAGAAGCGCAGCTCGTGTCTCTTCTTCCGTCCTTCCTTCGGGACGTAGATGACGTTGCACAGATTAAGCGGGAGCTCAGTGTGGGGAGTGCTCTCTTTGATGCTCTTATAGCACTGTGAAAGAGACACATACAGAGATACAGAGACTTTGATGTATCACATGATGCTATTTCACTTTGGTACTAAAATGTAACTTTTTGAAAGACTTTCTAGCAATGCTGTGAAGTTTCCATCCCAGAAGAGAAAGTACCTGAAGATAAATGAAAGGGAGCATTTGTACATTCATGCAGGAATCCAACTGTGCTGCACAGTGTGAAGAGATGGAAAGCTGCTGTGTGTGAGGCTGTGGACTAAAAAATTATCACTGTGGTGTTTACTTACTGCTGTGCAACCTTTCGATCAATAAGATGAGATATTTTCTAACAAACAACATCTTAACATGATCTAAGAGGTGACCTTTGAAACTGTCTTTCTTTACTCTCCTTCTGCTCTGTTTTCTCCTTCTCTATCACCTCCTCCTTCCTTCTCTACTTTAATCGTGAATACAATTCTTTATTTTTCTTTCTTTATTTTTCCTGTCGGGGTTCTGGCTGACAATGTACAACATTGTTTTGTTCTAATAGTTGACACTGTTGATTGATAATCACTTCCTTGTTTTCTAAAGTTGCATGTATGGTTGCCGAGGGTAACAGCCAGTACCCTTCAGTTTGGTCGCCTGTTTAGATTTCCATTATTTTGCTTAAGAGGACTGAATGAAAAATTGCACAGTAACAGTAAATAAAAACATTTCATAACAAAAAAACTATTTGCAAATTCTTTCCCATATTGACTCTTGTTCGATCCATCACCTCTTTGTTTGTTTGTGTACTTTTTCTAACACCAGATTCACATCACACCATTTGGTTTGAAAGAGCACTGATAAGCAGCTTTATTTACCTGCAGTTTATTGTCTCGGACGACCACCAGCTGTTTAGCCCACTGGCCAAAGCGTTTCTTTCGCAGCAGGAAGGCACAGATGCGACAGTCTCTAACTGGGCCGTCTGGGTTCTCCTCAGCCGTCCATCTCTGAGGTCGGTCTCGCCCTTTGGCCTCGTCGTCTTCCTCTTCGTAGGACTCGTAGGAGCTGCTCAGAGCATCAGAGTCATTGTCTGAGCACAGAAAACAACACGAATGATTAAGTTATAAAAATGTCTTCTTCTTTTTATTCATGCATTCTGTGTACAATCAAAAACTGCGTCGACTCACAGGAGTTTTTGGGCGGCCCGTTAATCCTGGTGATGGGATAGTTATTGTCTGCATCTTCATAGTAGGCGTCTTCAACAGAGTTTCTGGAAGCTGCAGGAGAGGAAAAGCGAACATCTTATAATCCCATTCGTTTAAATAACTGACCAGTGTGCAAAAATGTGTTTGTGTGTACAGAACTGTTCATGTTGGTGGTGAAGTACTGAGGGGTGGATCCAGGATCCAGAGGGACGGCCTCTTCGTAGTAGTCGTCAGGGAGGGGGGTGGTTGGCAGTGGAGGAGGGGGCGTGTCAGTCGGTGTCTGAGGTGATAGTTAAACCAAAGTTTTAGGAAAAGGCAGCCAGATGATGGACTCACAGGTCTACACTGCAGATGACTTACAGATTTGTTAGGATGGGTCTTCTCTTCTTCTTCTTTCTGCTCTTTCTGCTCCACTGGAGACGCACTGAGCATGTGCAAATCACAGTCTGGTGGAAAAACAGAGGAGTAATGTTCGTATAAATATACAGTTCTGTGTGATGATTGGAAATAAACATTAATGATCAGTTTTATCCTACATAAGCCTTCACAGAGACGAGCTGGTTTGAACTTGGTTTGCTTTGAAGGTCCACTCACCAAAATCCTCAAACAGAGACTCGACAAAACTGGTGCCGTTGCCATAGAGACAGCTGTTCATGTAGACATCTGATCCATTGACTGTGGAGAAGATAAATTAGGGGTTGGAAACAGGATCAAAGTCAGTGGTTAGGCTTGTGGTCCCTGCTGAGGTCAGGAGAGTCAGGATCACCAGAGCGCACAGAGGAAGATCAGCGAGTATCAGTGATGAACGTTCAGCATGTTTAGACAAAAAGACTGTATGGAGACATAAGTCAGACAGCCAGGGAGTGCAGACTGGAGCCTGTGAATCTTTGTAGGGGAAGAAAAAAAGATAAATTCAGTCTTAAAATGTGTGTGAAAGTTTGCCAAATCTCCCAGACTTAGAAATAAATCTCCAAATATTTGGCTGTGAACAGCTGAATTGATGTGTAATATGCTAACGGACTTGTTCAGCCTCCATTCAAACATCTGTGAAGCCGAGTTACTCTCAGGATGTTTTTACTTTTCGCCTTTCTATGACCTCCTCTCATCCGTTTTTAACTCTACGCTTCATTATCCTCTTACCTCAATCCTATTATCCTCTCCGACATCCTGTATCTCCCCAAGATAAACAAGGATGTAAACACTTTGTGTGACGGGGACGGCATTGTGTTGCGTGTTTTATTACAACTTCTGCTGGACCTCTCTCTTGTGCAGTTGCAGTGCGGCTGGCTCGTGACTGCAGGTTTTCCCCATCGCACGAGGACGAGTGAGAAAGAAATGCTCTGTCCCAGCCTGAATAAACACTGCTGCAGTGACCTTGAACGAATTGCTCAACTCAGAAGTGCTTCGGTTGAACTGCTGCGAGTGTCATGCTGAATTAACGTGCGGCCGGATGCAGCGGAAAACCGCAAGCACGCTCAGTCAAAGTCCAGCAGATAACATTACAAATCTAATTTATAGATGTGCATCATTTAATACTCTCAGATAGATTTCCCTGTTAGACTGTTAACAGTTCTTATATGTTGCACCTTTGAACAAACCCTGAATCACCCTAAATTTGACATCGAACAAATAAACAAACAAACAGAGGTGAAAAATGTAGAATAACTATCATCATTCTGCAGATAATAAAGTTTAAAGTAGGGTAGGAAACACAGACACTGCTCTGTGTGAGATTTCACTCTGTACCTGACAGCGGCAGCGAGTCCAGGATGTTGCGTACGGAGGCCATCTTGTCAGCGGTGGCGGGACTGACCGTCTCGTGGTCCAACATCTTCAGCAGTGAACCGAGCTCGTTCACAAGTCGCTCCATCACCACTGGAAACACCAAGAAGAGCGTGTCACTTGGGTTTGTAGAATTAAGTGACGGTGATTCTTTGGCACCATCACATCAGTATAGGGACGCTCACACTGCAGACTCTTAACATGGCTAAAATGCTTGTGCATCAAATATCAATGTAACACACGCATGCAAGGCCGTGAAGTCAGTTTGGCACACAGCATACCGCCTGTTGCAACAGCTGACAGGGAGGATATGTTTAACATCCATCCAACACGTCAGACTCTTCTTTTACTCCACGTCTTTGTGTATTGTGAGTTTTCTATCTGTCCCCTCGATCATGTCGTACTTTCAGTCCGGACCTTTCTTTGAAAAATCATTGTTTTCACGTTCAGCACTGACATCCTGTGTGTCCATGTGTTGTTGACCCTGACATTGTTCCAAAAGCTTTGCCACACTCTCACACATCCTGTCGACAAAGAGACAAGGAGGGGAGGCGAGGGGGGGAGTCAGAGAGAAAAGGAGGTGAGGAGGAGGGGGGAGGAAGCTTCCTTCCCTAAAGGAATTGGAGCCAAAGTAAAGAAGAAAATCTGTAGTTCCACCAGAGATGGAAAAGGATGTGGGAACCAAACAGCACTGAGGTGGTTCATTCACTTGAGTTTCATTCATAAGTGACAAGGAAATTATCTGTAATTAACTGACCCATAATTAAACACTCGCTGCTGGCCAATATTAATATGATGATGATGAATTATCATTCCTGCCATTTAACAGATGGAACGGATCATTCGGAGTTTCAGCTGCTGACCCTTAAAATCATTTCATTTCAGTTTGAGTTTCAGTGGAAAGTTTTATTGCCCCACGACGGCCCGCCTGCTTTTTAAGTTTTCCCTTTTTCAAGCTGCCAAGAGAAATATCTTGGGGACACATTTAACCTTTGTCATTTTTGGCATTGAACTGAACAAATTTACAATGTCATTTCACCCATAACACAAAAAGGCGACTGTGCTGTCAAATGAGAACATGATCTTTATAAACCTTCTGTGGGAATGATGTGAACCAAGAAAGACCGTTTTGACACATTTTCTTTCTTTCTTTCTTTCTTACCAGTAGCTTGATTTAGAGTTGCAATGGTTAATCATTTAAAGGAACAGTCCACGCAAAAAGTCATTTCTGGAACTTCACAGCAAAACAGCTTTGCAGCATTCTGCTAAACAACTGAAATAGACGGAGACCTGTTTTAAAATGTAAATAAATAGCTCCATTCAGCTCGTCTGGCTTAATCCAAGTCTCTGAGAACTAAGATCCCAAACTGCTTTGAAAAGACGTTATTTAGGCCCCGTTTCAAGCGAACATTTTCACTGTAGCCGCTAAGATAAAAGCTCACACCACGTCTAAAGTGGCTGCATGAGTGCCGTTTTAAAAGCAAAGTCATTTTCCAACATGTTTTGATATCTTATAGACCAAAACACAAATTAGTAAATCAACAAAATAATCGATGGAGTAATCGACCATAAAAATAATGCCTTCATCCACTCAGTTTTTACTAGAAATAATATTCTAATGTGCCATAGCCAGAAAACCTGACCACTCCCTGTGTGATGACACATCAGATGTTAAACTAAACACGGAAAAGTTTCTAGCAGCAGGTAAATATAGATGCTAAAGGATGAAACACTCTCTGAAATATGCAGCTCTCTTAACGAAACTGGTACAAGGGTTAAGTTAAAATAAGATCAAAACAGCCTCTTCCTCTGGCACACAGTCGGGACGGAGAGAGTCGGAGAAAAGCCCTCATTCTCCCAAAGCCTCTTCCGCCGCCTCCCCCCCAACTATTCTGACAATACTCTATTGTCTCGCCGAGGGCCAAAATTAGATGAGCACAATGCTCCGCAAAAGACCAGAGCAAACAACACAATTTCAGCAACACAAAACAGGAACTAACACACACAAACACACACAGAGTGGAAGAGGGGCGTGGTGCGACGCAGCTGCATCGTCTCGATCCTCGGCCATTCAGGGTTAAAGGATATATCTCCAGCAGCTGTGTGTGCGTGTGTGTGTGTGTGTGTGTGTGTAATATTTCTCGGCCAGCAGCTGTGGTTTCCTGTCAAAGCTGTCGACAGAAGCTTCTCTCCGCTCCTCGATGATTTGGACTCTCTCCTCCATCCCTCCCCACTTTCCCCTCACTCTTTTCTCTCCATCCTGCTGTTTCTCATTCATGCACTGACATCCTTAAACTCTCAGATCCTCACTTCATTCAGCACCTATTGAAGGAGCAATCAGAAGAAGCTTCTCAGCTGGTCATTACTCAGATTAAACATCTACTGTACTTCGCAAGATTTAATGAGATCGATCTCCGTGTAAACGAGGCCAGTAGTGGGCCTTTGGTCTATTTTCTGCTTCCTGAAGTCTAACTTTAAACAGTCAGGACCGTTTCTCTCTCTGGCTCTCTGTCACTTTCTCTCTCTGGCTCTCGCTCATTCTCTCGGGGGGACTGGAGGGTTCAGAGGCTGAGAATCAGCTGTTCTCGAGGCTTGTGGTCGGTCTCACCCACAGAGGGATCTTTGTAACTCCCCATTCCACACACACACACACACACACTCGAGCACACACAAGGACACGCACACGGCACAGATTGGACATTCACACACGCTATTAATGTGTGACTGAAGACAGGCATCACCCTGCACACAGAGCAAACACACACTCACAGGCTGCTGGAGAATGTGTTTGTGTGCTTGTTGCATACATTTTTGTGTGTTTCCGCAGACGGGCTTCCTGCAGCAGAAGGTCAGTCATGAGACCTGAGCCATGCGACTCTCATTTGAACTGACTGGGCGTGTTTGGTCGCAGCTCCGAACAAAAACAACTACTACTCTGCTGCTGCTGCTGCTGCTGTTTATCTCACCACAAGGAGAATAGAAGCGTTTCCCCTCCTAACCTGAGGCTTTCTCTCCCCTCCATTACACGTCCAACCCATCAATCACAACCTCCACCCTGACCTGCCACTCCCGTCTTCATCATCCTCACATTCTTGTTTTTTTTTGAGTGTGTTGAAATGAATCGCTTGTTATTTCCATGATTTATATGTTCTGTATGTTGAATTTCAAGCCTTCAAGTGCGTGAAGCTGCGATGTTGCACTCTTCTTCCTGCCTCCCCCACACTCCCAGAGGCTGAGGTCCCTCCAGATCCTCACATTCTCCCTTCCACTCCTTTCAGTCTCTCCCTCCTCCTCCTCCTCCTCCTCCTCCTCCTCTCTCTGATCCTTTTAACTCCTCTCCCTCGTCTGCCTCCCTCCATCCCTTCTCCAGACACCCGTCCTCTTCAGACGCAGGTCAGAGTTCAAGTCTTGGCTGCCCCCACTGAGACAAAAGTCTACTTCACAGATCCAGCATCCCGTAATTTTTTATTTTCGTGACAACAGGCGATGGTGTCACTGCTTGCCCGGGGTTACCATTCAGTCAGACACTTTAAAAAGTCCCCTCCAGACACTGGCAAGATCTTTTAAAAGAAACAGCTGGGGGAAAATTCTCTCTTTCTCACATTCTTTTAGTATCTTATCAATTTCCTCAGATAGTAAATGGTGAGGAGACACAGGAAACAGCAGCATGACACTGGCTGCAGACAGTGTAGCACAGCATGGGTTTAATCTAAAACTCAGACTGCACCGCGTTAAGAGCCATTCAACCAATATGGCCACCACGGGACGCCACATGACTACGATAGTTAGCTCAACAAGGAAAAAGTTGATGTGCGAGAAAAATCTATTTCTTCCCGCTCAAGTAAAAGTTTGAGAGTTGAATGAGGAAATCAATCGGCCAACCACTCTCATGTCTGTATGCTATGTAAATATGCAGCTACAGCAAACAGCTGGCTAACGTAGCTTAGCATAAGACTGGAGAACAGAAATCATGTGGCTCAATGTCAAGTGAAAGTGTACTTTCAAACATTAACAGTTTAAAGGTTAGAGACGCCAGGAATGTGTGCGTATTTGCTTTTTTCCCCAAGAGTTAGATGAAAAGATCGATACCACCCCTGAGTCTGTACTGTAAATATGAGGCTGGCACACAGAAGCTAGTT
The DNA here is from genome assembly GCF_900880675.1 of Sparus aurata. Lineage (NCBI taxonomy): Eukaryota > Metazoa > Chordata > Actinopteri > Spariformes > Sparidae > Sparus > Sparus aurata. The sequence goes on from NC_044199.1 coordinate 2,792,600, forward strand.
AGCTTAGCTTAGCTTAGCTTAGTATAAGCTAAAGACTGGAAACAAAGGGACACGGTGAGCCTGATAAACTGTATTTCTCCTGGTTAGCTAAGTTAGCTGGTTGCTGCTGGTATCGTCATATTTACTGTACGAACAAGAAAATGGTATATATATATATATATATATATATATATATATATATATATATATGTATCTATATATATATAGATACATATATATATATATGGTTGCTTTTTGTGATGGTGTCTCTCAGGAGTGATATGTTGCTGATGATGATGATGATACAATCATCAGCTGGACATAATATGTTGTTTTTCCTGTTTGGCAGAAAACAGTTATCACAACATCAGATTAGTTTCCACCTTCCTCTTGGTTTACATGCACAGACCTGTGGCTGTGGATATTTCTGTCGCAGATTACTGAGATATCCAAACTGTGTGAAAGGGCGGCCCCAGGCGTAGTAATTTCTTTCCAAATCACTTAAAGTTAGTTCAATAAAGAGTTGTGGAGCTTCATGACTCATGGAGGGTGGAGAGCGGGGGCTGGGTGGAGGATCACCGCGTAAACGAGGAGGAAAAGGGAAAAGGAAATGTAAGAGAGGCTCGGTCGAGGTCAGGGACAGTTGTTAAACAGAGAACCGATGTGTCAGTAAGAAAGGAGAAATCCATTATTCAAATTTCACTGAAATTTGTATGAACTTGAAAGCCCTTTATACAACTCTACTTTCCACCAACGCCTCCCATTTATTGCAGCAGTTGCTCTATTGGCCCAGAACGTTGTTATCAATTATGGTTTCTTCTCCAGTCTCAGGCCACAAAACACTTTGGTTTTACTTGTCCAAGTGTTTAACAGGCTTTTTTTCTCGTGGAATCATATTAAAGATCACGGCTGTAAATAATAACAATGTAAAAAAAATATGTTTATACTATAGTATCATTATCTCCACATGTAAATTGTAAAAACTGATCCAATAATGTTAATTATAATAGCTGAAGGCTGATCCGGGGCTGCATCAGTAGTTTTAACTGAACGTTGTTTCTAAATTTAGGATGAGTTGTTCCTTTTATCTAAATGTTCTCCTTCTATTCAAGGCAGCTGACATCATTTTTGTATAATCTAATAGCATGCCCTCAAAGTAAAAGTTCACCTTTACACAACACGCTGTTGTCGAGCTCATAACGCTGAACAGCAGCACCTGTGTTCAGCCACGCAAAGTAGACACGGGCCACAAGAAGAACACAACACGAGGGACAAAGACTTATCACAGCTATGAAATATCAAATAAACCATCTTGGCTCACTACATCTGAGTCATTCTACACTCAGGTGTGCACATACTACAGGTTAGCAATCTATTTCTATAATGTGGAAAAGGGTTTTTCCATCATCAGTTATTTTATCGGTATCGTCCATGAGAGTCAGGTAATTATCAGTTATCGTATCTGATCGTATCGGCTGAGAAACATCCATATCATGCATCCCTTGTTGATAGTCCCTCCAGGAATCCGCAATTCCGCAGATTTCTCAGATTCTCAGACAGATTTCTCGGCCGTCCGCGGATTCAAAGACCTTCCGCGGAATATCACATTTTGCATGTAGTTTTCATCCCGGCCGACTTGATTGCACATTTTATGTCAGCATTTCATTGCTGTAACTGAATGTTTACATTTACTATCTGCAGTATGCAGTAGACACTTTCTGTTCCTAAACCTTCACCCATAGTTTGGTGAAAAGTTTTGCACTTTTTATGTTGCAAATAAATCTGCCCAACAGGGACAAAGAAAATGTTGATGTTGATTATTTTAAAACCAGTAATAGTGGGCTCCACAATGTTTTACAGTGTTCTGGTATTTCAATTAATTTCATAAGAGAATATTCAATTCATTATTACATTAAAAAAAGTATGTTTTTTTAATGTCTGCAGAATTTTAACTTTCAAGCCGCAGAATCAAGAATTGCTCTCCGCAGAATCAAAATTGCAGAATTTAAACTTTTTCTCTGCAGATTCCTGGGGGGACTATGTAAATAATGACTGAATTTTAACTTTTGGGTGAACTGAACCTTTAACAAAAGGCCTGTTGGACATTAACCTACAGGACGCACGGGCTTTTTTTTAAGGAGCATGAATGAAAGCTCTTCCTCTGACTGACTTCCATCCACAATGCTCATTGTTCCTGTTAACTCGATTGCCAGATCTCCAGTGGAGGCCACCGCTTCATCACCTGGAGTCCCAGCGAGCAGCTTCCTGTCTGCGGCCCTGTCGCCTGCAGGCTGCGGGAACAGAGCCGCCATTGAGCCGGCCGCCGTCGGCTGCTTCCAGCGGGGCACTTTCTCCGTTGGTGTCGTGTTGCATCACTGTACCTGCGCGAGGATCCCTCCTCCAATCACAGACAGCGCACCAACCGCCGTCAAGGTGTATGACATCACCACACGACCGTTACTCCGCGGCGCGAGCCACACAAACTGATGCTCTGCTCTGTTTATGTGTGTTAGTGACAAATGTGGTGAAATAAAACCTTATCACGTTGTTTTTGTTGTTTAAAATGTAAAACTGTCTCTAGTGTCGCGTCCTGGTGAGACGGCAGTAACAAGAGAGCTGCTGCTGAATGATATTTTAGTAATTCATCCTGTTTGTGAAGGTGAAACACCTCCGTTAATCTGCTAAATGAACATTTAAGCCTCCAGTTCATCACCGCGTCTTGTTAAAGTCACTACTGTAAACTTACTGTACTTCTTCGGCGCGGATAAACAACACAAACACGAGCGCTTCTCCGTAAAAGACCGACAGTTACTCACCACTCTGCCGTTTAGACTCCATGATGTTTGATATGTTTTATAATCCTCGTCTTGTTTCAGTTACTAACATGTGCGCCGTGTTCTCCACAGACACCGCGGAGCTCCGTCAGCCTCCGTCCGGCCACAGTGACTCACAGCCCCGCTACACTTTATAGCTGCGCTCGGCGGGCTGGTTCATCATCCGGAGCTCCGCCGGGTCCTAGTGCCAGTCCATTCAGCTCCACACGTTCCCATGCTGTGACTCCTCAGAGACTCACACTGAGGCTCCTGGTGACCAATTTGTACATTTATTTTATTACATTAGTCACGTTTGAGGGGATTTAATGTCTTGAAGCCTGAGTATGTTTTTAATCAGTGTTTTCATCGTGTAACTGCCAGCGGTGGTTAAACTGGAGGCACTTTACTGGAGTATTTCCACGTCAGGCTATTTTATACTTCCACCGCAATACAGGAGTAAATACTGCAGTTTTACTCTACTGCATTCATTTGACTACACACAAGAAATATGATGACTTCACTAAGTAGGAATTTTTAACCGACTTGCCTTTCGAGAGTGAGTTTCCCAGTCTAACACCCGTCGTACGCTGAGGACAGAGGCTATCATGCAAGCGGCCAACTGCATCAGGTGCCGCAGTTTCGAACCAGCAACCTTCCAATTATCTGCTCTACCTCCTGAGCTACAGCCGCCCCACAAACATGAAGTTAGTTAGTTCTAAATGAGGCTACAGAAGTTGTCACAGACATTTTAGTTACAAACTATTCTTACTACGACTTCACAACTTGCAGATTTATAAGTTTACAGAAAAAGTGTAAAGTAATTATAAAGTCAGATGCAGAAAAAAACACTGACCTAATGACCCCTTATCCTTCCCAACTATAGTCATGTACATCCACTTTGCATGAAGTTGAACAATAACGAGGACATTTAATACCATAAGTGATGTTTGAGTCATTTATTCAGAAGCTGTAGTGACGGACACGCTACTCCGATAAATAAAAACCTGTAAACACGTACGCACATCTCATGGTTTAGGTTCCTGAAGCAGAAAGCAACATTATTCCATCTTTTACATCCAATTACAACACTTCTGCAAAAAAAACAAACTATCAATACATCGTGTTCCTATGAACCACTTCAGCTCAGACAACCTGTTTCATTCCGTCTTGACATGTGTAAAACATTCATTGTGTTTCTTTTGCTGTCTTTGTTTATCCCTCTTTGTCCTTCTGTCACTTCAGAATTGTTTATCTCATTATTCAGAGTGCTTTCTGAATAATCTTCCATGAATGATCCTCTATTTGTCATCTGCTGTAATAACACACACACCAACACACACACACACATGCACACCACAAACATGATTCAGCCTGGTTTAATTGTAATCCAGCAGCGGAAATTCTCCCCTGCGTCATGGGTGCAGCTGCAGCGAGTACCAACCAAACTTTCAGATTTCTTTAAATAAAAACAGTAAAAACAAAGATATCCTAAAGTGTGTGTGTGTGTGGTGCTAAAACCTGACTTCTAATCTTAACTGACCTCTCTGAGCTCCGAGCAGTCACACACAGTTCATTCACATTAAACCTCACGACCGCATCATGTTTCTAAAACCGCCTTCAGTGAACTGCTCAGTCAGCTCAGGACACAGAGGAGAACTGATATGGCTTCAGAAAAAAACTGACGTGGAAATCAGATACGTGCCAGTTTTTTAAAAAAAGAAGAAAAACATTTGGTTTTCAGTGTTTGCACGTTATAAAAACACCATGTGTACATCACATCCAGCAACCTTCATGTTAAGAATCCCACATATGTGTTCCACTTGTCTGAGGAGAGGACAGTGTCTGTGCGACTGGATCCTGTTTTCCATCGACCACATTCCAGCCTGTTTGCTTCTCAAACTGTCTCCCTCAATTTCGGCATGAATGCAGGTTTGGCTCAGTGCGGCCGACCTCAGTATGATACCAAATACTATCAGGTCACGGATCAGCCGGCCGCCCTGGTGCTCCTGCTAACACACCGCCATCTGCTGGTTTGTGAAGGAGAAGCAGCCAACATCTCATCGACTTTCTGTCTGCTGGAGCCTCTCAAAGTCTTCATGCTTTCCGTCCAGTTCTTTTCCCTTTTGGCCACTTGGCTAACTCCGTATGTATTGCTTAAGAAGTCCAAGTACACATTAGTTAAAAGCACGCCAAGATCTGGAGGCCAACAGATCTGCTCTTGCTACTTCAGTTCCTCTCCCACTGAGAGACGGAGCCAGTCTGGGATCAGATCTGACGCCTTTCAGGAGGCCACTGCTTCAGAGCACACTGTTGGCAGTGGACCTGCATTGGGTTGGACAGCTCTTGACGACTTTTCTCAGAAGAGTCGGACCTGTTTCTTCAGTTCGTTCTTCTTCCACTGAGCGAGACGATCGAAGGCGGACATGGACATCCCGAAGACTCTGTAGAACTCCTCAGGTGAGAGGTGACGCTGTCGGAGAGAGGAGACGACAGAGGAGCGTTCACAGACAGGAAGTTAATGATAACGACTCACATGGTAAATGCTAATAGTTCCCTGTCCGTCTCTGTCTGCACACTGTCTGTTCTCTCAGAGGGAACTGCAATCATTTCTTAATGTTTGTTTTAGTACCATCTCAGGTCATCATATTTAGCTCATCAAATACTTTGCTTTTAAAACAAATAAATGTCCGTCAGCCTCAGATTCACCTTCTGTTTGATGCCAATCGTTTTGTTGTGCCTCTATAAGACAGATACTTAAAGATGCAATATGGTAGAGCTGCCCCTTGATGAATTCATACTCATAATAAATAGGGGTCAGCATGTCACTAGAGTAATCACTAACTAAGTGTAGCTGCCCTTAGCTGGTTAGCTCAGTTAGCCGTGCAGCTAGCGGTCCAGCTTGGGATCGAAGGGCACTGCGAAAGAATTTGTGTTCAAACTGCTAACAGAGGAGCTATAAACCCAGACAGGTTAGCTGGTTAGCATGCTGAACATGGCATTAGGGAAGGCATTTTAGCTGAAATTCGCACATACTGCACCTTTAAGTACTTCTTGTAAAAGAGTTCAGGAGCAGTTTACCTCCAGTCTGGCTCTGTCCACATCACCTGGAAGACGCTTCTGCCCTCTGACCGACACGATGAGAGATTCATACGGGTAGATCTGACACACACACACACACACACACACACACACACACACACACACACACACAGAAACAATTCATTTAATTTAATCCAAGACCTGAGCAAGGCATTAAACACACAACTTTAAGAAGCTGATGATGTCATTCTAAAACTGTTACTGATGAAGTGTATTTGCTGGTTGTCGTTTACAACATGATTCAAATCGGTTTTAAAAGAATCCTGAAAACCAGCTTGTATTTGAGTGTTTCAGCACCACGAATGAAAGAACTGATTCTTCTCTAATCGTCGACCTCTGGTGGCCAAATGCAGCATCGACAACAATGACAGAGTCCGAAATATCAGAATTCTTTTCCGGGATGTGATAAAGGGACAGCTGAGTGCAGATTTTCACACAGATGCAGAACATTTTGAAGGCTACAAACACTATTTTTCTTAATGATCTTTAATCTCTGATGTGATGTTTATGGTACAGATAGCCTGTGGCACAAAACAGCAGAGTGTTTAATATAATATGCGAGTAAAAGAGGAATAATGATTACCCATTGTTTCTAATAAACTGTAATTATCAGGTTTTAAGGTATGATGTCACCCTACAGAGTCAAGGTAACATCCCACAGACCCTGTGTGACATCACTGTGTGCTTTTGGTTGCTGATTTACTTCCCTGTCAATAGAACGACCCGCTCAGCTTCACAAAACCTCCCTGAGCCAAGCGGGTGTTACTGAGCGAGATGGATTCACCATTCAACCTGAACTTAAAGCAGGAATCACATCATCCTTATCTATCATCCATCGATCCAGACCTTTCACTCCTGGCTCAGTTCGCCAGCTTTGGCAGCAGCATCTTACCTTGTATTCTGAAAGAAAAAGAGGAAGAGAGAGCAAAGTATCAGTCATGTTGAACACACAGTATGTGATTCTTGGCGCTGCTCGTCTCGCAGTCAACAAAATAACGAGAGCTGCCGTGAATCAGATGAAACCACAGCAGCTGGGTGGATTTCTCCGGGACTGAACGTTGTTGGAAATGTAAATAAACAGCAAATATAAAAAAAAAGGTCTTGACGAATTTAGACACTTAAATGCAGAAATGTTACATATTTTGCCTTTTACTCTTGCAAGTGTTGTTCCTTTGATGCATTATCAATTAACAGTGGACATCATGCATCACGGAGGGGAGGTGAATCAGGAGAAAGCTAGATGAAGTGGGGATAAGCAGATTAAAGGCTTACCTCTGATCTGCCAATTAACTGCATTACTGCTGTCATACTGGTAATAATCTGCGCCGGCACTCCCAGGCTGCACCAAGACAACAAGACACAATCTCATCACTGAACGGGAGGGAGGCGATCAAACAAAGTAGACGCAAATCTAAAAATATTGCAGCAAGAACAATTTAGATCAATGTCGTATATCAAAAGGAAAAACACACTGACAATATCTTTGCCATCTGTTCGTTACTGTCTGCTGACCTCAGGCTGCAAACTGATACAAATTAAACGTTCAGTGGCGACTGAAGGACTTTGCCGTAGCTCACAGTTCAGCGGACGACCTCGCCCGTCTCATTCTCTACCTCGCTCTCCGTCTCAGGCGCTAAACGTGATCGCTTACCCTGTTTAGTCCATTTCTGCCGTAGCCTGGCAACGAGGCCGATTTGGCGACGTACGAGTCTGGAAGAACAAATATCAACACACAACCATGAACACACGAGTTACCCAGAATAATATCAACACAGTCAATGTGTGGAGGAAAATATGAAGCAAAAATATAAAGCACAACATCTTAAAAGTAAAATACAAACACTGCTGTTGTGTTTGTGGTCACAACTCGAACATTTCGGGGGCTGCAGGTTTAATCTTTGACAACTCATTATGTTTAATACCTTTATTATATGTTTTAATGTTAAAACAATAATCTGTCAAGTGCCAATACAATAAAATTAATCCTAATCCATTCTGTTTTAATCATGTTTTAGCAACTTTTTTTTACAATCGTGTTTCTAAATAAAAAGTCTAAATGATTTGTTCATCCAGCAGCCGACCTGATGACCGAACATGGACAGGATGGGCTTCAGGTAATCACTGAGGAGCTAAAGAGCAACAACATGTCACCCAGTTTCTGAGGAAAGCTCATTTAAAGCAGCTGCAGCTCTCCTCTCGTGTTCTGGAGCTGCTTTTTAAACCTCAAGGCTGCTGCTGCCTCCCACCCGCCTGACAGACTCCTGATGAAGCTGTGATCACACACAGATTTCTGCTTCAGTCAGTTCGATGTGTTTTTTTTTTAGACTTTCTGGTTATTACATTAAGATCTTGAAATCCAAAAAATAAACTGAAATACAAACACGTCACATTCACAAGCTGACACGCTGGTGGATTGTGAAACTAGCACACAGACAACAAAAATAATCTGAATCCATCTTCTCTTTTGTCATCAGACCTAATATCTTGATCTCATCTCTCCTGTAACCGTTGGCAACCAGCAGCATCCCAGCATCCTTTGGCAGGACTTTAATGGTGGCGTACTGCTGCAGATGGAGCAGCAGAGGGCAGTGGAGTCACACCGACGCTCTGCTGTCGCTCCTGTCTCACTTTCACCTGCCTCGTCTTCACTATCCTCGTTTCCTGTTTCTTGGCTGCATCATTCATTCTTCCTCCCTTTTGCTTTCTCACTCTCCACCTTCTCCTTTTTTTGTATCTCTCTCTCTCTCTCTGTCTGTTCACTATTCACTCTGGTGTTGGAGGAAATTCAATTACACAGCGATGACACAGAGCTGGGAGAAACACTGTGACGCAGGAGAATACAGGCCGGTGTGAGACGCTGAACTATAATTGGTTTGTCTTCTACAACTCTCTCTCTCTCTTTCTCTCTATCAACGAGAAATGAGATGCAGTCCTGGAAATAAAGTTGTTTCATCAAAGTGTGTGCTGATAGCAAACAGTCTGAAACTCAACGTCTAAGCATCTCATTAACAGAGTCCTGATGGTACGAGTGCTGCTGCTGCCATCAGATCCTCACAGTCGAGGGTTTGGACAATTATTGATCAGTTGTTGTGGATTCTTAGATTTATATGACAGTCTGGATGCACTCAAATACAAGTTATGATGTAAAACAAATGTATTTAGTTGCCAAGTTGGTCATGTTATTGAGTTAAGAGCAATAAAATGGCATTTTAAAGCCAAGTGTTTGTATCAATAGACGACAAACACGTTTATCTTCACAATCAAAAGTGCAGCGTGTAGCTGGAGGTCGAGAAACAGATGGCTGAGGGGTTCAGGTCACTGATCCCGGATCAGTGCCGCTGCTAAAGAAAAGCTGATAAATACGGGCCTGAGCTGCAGAACCATTCATCATCCAACCTGTAACCAGAAAGACAAGAGTGTGTGTGTGTGTGTGTGTGTGTGTGTGTGTGTGTGTGTGTGTGTGTGTGTGTGTGTGTGAGCAGATAACAATCTCCCACTTAAAGCTCTGCCTCTGTCTCAGCAGAGCAGACAGGATGAAGGGGATCAGAGGGAGGACGGGCCGCTGTGTCTCCGTCCCCTTCAGATGACCTCAGAGATCAGAGCGCTCTGAGGAACCACTCACCGCTGTCGGTGCTGTTGACGGACCTCGGCGCTGACGACAGAGAGACAGCAGGGAGGAGGAGGAGGAGGAGGAGGAGGAGGAGGAGGAGGAGAGAGAGACACAGATAATATATTAATCAAACTGAAATCAACAATCATAAATATGTCATCAGGATTCTTGTGTCGAGAGTATTGATGGGGTTCGAAGACCAATAAAAGTTGAGAACTGGTTTTAAATTGTGTGATCGATTGTGGTGGTGTCAAAAATATTGATACATATCGATGCTGATTTTGCGCAGTATTGATAAACCAGCACCACCTCCTCCAGAAGTGAATTAACCTACATGTTGCACACAAACTTTTTTATTTATTTGTTTCATTTAATCTATCTTGCAAAAAAAAAAAATCAATTGCGCAATTTTGCATCGACAAACAAAACTGTCAAACTGAAGCATCTATACTGCCGGAGAGGAACAAAGTGTGGCTTCATTATACAAAGAAAGATATATAAAATATATCATTTGTAGAATTGTCATTTCAATGGTAATCTTCCTACACAGCATGGACTTAAATATGAGCACCACTGCTTCCCAGCAGCACATCCATTAAATAATTACACCATGTGGTAATAACATCAGTGCTTTTTTCAACACAAATTGATCAGAAATCAATAAGTGAATCAACATAAAGAGAAAATGCCAACTTAGCTGCTGCTTCACCAATGCAGGTATCAAAACTCAGCTGCTTAGGATCCAACAGAACAGAAGTCAGGCTTGTACCTCGTCCTGATGAAGACTGTGGGCGCTGAGGCTTTTTACTTTTTGCAAAACAATGTGCTTTTTTTCTGGTTATGGCTTACTGATCATAACACAGCACAGGTCACCTCTGTTCTCTGATTCATCAGTAAGGGGATTGATGAAGACTGACAAGCAGAATCAATAATGGTATTGGTTTTCATACATTCTTTTCAATTCCCACTCCTAATCTTTCACCCGGACTGAAAACTCTGTCGTCCTCGTCAATTACAATAAAAAAAATGTTGCTTTATTAGAAATATTATGGCTGGAATAGTTTGGAACTGTCTAATACGATCATCATCTAAGAGAGAAACTGCAGAACGAGCCCGATAAATATCTCTAGAATCCAACTAAAGAGGTCAAGTTCACAACACTGACACCACGATCATCATCACATCCACCACAGATCCTTCTGTCTCCTGACACAGACAGCCGCCATGATGACAACAAAACCAGACCATGTGTGACCGTGTTAAGTGGAGTTAATAAACACGTCACATCCAAAAAGAATGAGGACAAACAATAAACCCAGAGAGTTCATCTTCAGGGGAAGGGAGGTAAATAAAAAAGGCCAGCTGTTGTTGGACATGTATAAAACATCAGCTGAGTGAATATCTGCTCCTGACAGTCTCAACATGTGGACAAATCACCATCACGACCTACACATCGTATAAAATATGAAGCGGCACTCGTGTTAAAAATGCATTATGTTCCATCCGCCCGCTGCTTGTTGGCATTTTAATGGAGCGCGCTGTAACGTCAGATTTATTATTCTACATATTAACATTTAAGCCAGAGAAAATATTTGTATTTCTTTAAATATTCTATTTTAAAATCATTCTGGAAAAGGCTCAGCTTGTTAACGAGGCAATTAATTGTAGGAGGGTCACTTGCGTCTCTTGTTCTTTAAGAGGAGCTGCTTCTTCCCCTCTGCTCCCTACACGTCTCCTCTCCTCACCTGTATAATTTAAACGCCTGTTTGGTTCCTCCGCCCCTCCCCCTCTCAGCCAACAGTCCACCAGTGACACATTTCAAATCAAATCCCAGGATACAGGGAGCTACTTCTGCTAGCTTGCTAAGAATGTAGGGACAAAGTGGGCTCAACACAGAAAGATTACGACAAATACTGGAGGAAAGAGTCGATTAAAAGACTGGATTCAACATGATTCACAGGCAGAGTGCAGATTCTGGAAATGTGCAGCTGTTTTCACAGACCTGGCTGCTTGTGTCTCCTGCAATTCTGGAAACACTGACAGTAATTAGCACGGAATCCAGTGAATCCAGTACAGCTGAGAGTGATGGGAATGTCAGTTCTCCAGGTCATAAATCAGAATATACTTCTTAAAATGAGCTAGGAATATTGGGCTATATATTCCAATACTGCTAAACATTGATGGATTAGACCTGTGAAGGTCTCCACAAAGTTTCATGGCAATCAATCGAAGAGTCATTGAGATATTTGTGTGTGAACAGAAGTGGTGGACTGAATGTGTTATCCTGCGTTCCTGAAGCCATTCTGCTACCACTGTCAAAAAAATCAATAAATCAAAATCAGTATATGATGTCACCAAGTGCCAGTTATAAGAGGAAGTTTACATTCCGTTGTGGAATCAGCCTCTTCCAAAGAAAGAGAACAAACCTCTCTGTATTTATAATCTGTATAACAGCAGCAGACAGAGATTACGCAGGTGTGAACGGCCACATCACCCTCACCTGTCTGAGTCTCACCTGCACAGAGCTCGCTCCCTCTCCGGCGCTCTCTGACCCTGATTTACCTTCTTCACTCTGTGTCGTACATCTTCTCCCAACAGCTCCAAATTGCTTTAGCTTCTCACTCCCTCTCTTTCATTCTCTTTTAGATTTAATTCCCTCTCTCCCGTTTCTCCTTTATTCCCGTCTGACCTGCACCTAAACCCCCGCCTCTCTCCTTCCCTCTCCCAGTCTCTTCATCTTCGTCTCGCCTGTACGCTCGCTGAATGCAATGAGGAATGGGATCAATGGGAGAGTTAATACAGAAGTGGGAAACTCCCCCACGCCACCGCTCGCCCAGCATCACAACGAGACACACACATTCCTCCACCAGAGACGCTCCATCATCACCGCTACCTGAACAAACTGAACCTCACGGCGAGGCAACTTTGGCCCCCGGGCTTCATTTCAAGCAGCAAACTTCTACAAAACACTTCGAAATGGAGTAAAATGTTATTGTGACTGATTACTTTCACGTCTCTGCCTTGAAGGAGAGACGAATGCAATCTGTGGTGAAATTTTATGATGTGCTGCTTCGTCTCTGTCCTTCGTTTAAAGGGATATTCCGGTGTAAATATAATCCATGGTCTAAATCACCGTGAAACTGTGTTAGACTCCCTCTCAAGAGATCAAGTTAGCAGACCGCTAATTTACGGAGTTTTATCAACCTCAGAAACGACCGCACGACAACAATACACTGCAGTAAATGGATCCAAATATAAACCGCCACCAAAAAGCCACAAATAATGCTCAGAACAGCACCAAACTTCAGCAACAGTACAAATAGGGTCTCAGCACATAGTCCGGGGCATCTAACCTCCGCTAGCTTAGCTGGATTTCTACTGAAAAGCTGACTAAATTTACCACTCTTCTGCAGCAGCTTCCTGTTGACGGGAAGTCCCGACGAGTCGATTACCGAGTACAGTAGAGTTCCGCGGCTCATGGATGAAAATGTATGATTATGACTCCATGGAAAAGCAATCAAAGTTCATATGTGTCTTACCTGCCAGTTTATAACAGTTATTATCGAGAGCGGACAGGGAAAAGAACGGAATTGAGCATTTCTAACCGCACTCGGTAATCGTCGCGTCGGGACTTCCCCGACCCGGAAGCTGATGGAGGAGAGTTGAAATCTGTTTTTAGCTTCACAATAGAAATCCAGCTAAGCTAGCGGAGGTTAGATGCCCCGGACTATGTGCTGAGACCCTATTTGTACTGTTGCTGAAGTTTGGTGCTGTTCTGAGCATTATTTGTGGCTTTTTGGTGGCGGTTTATATTTGGATCCATTTACTGCAGTGTATTGTTGTCGTGCGGTCGTTTCTGAGGTTGATAAAACTCCGTAAATTAGCGGTCTGCTAACTTGATCTCTCGAGAGGGAGTCTAACACAGTTTCACGGTGATTTAGACCATGGATTAAACTTACACCGAATATCCCTTTAAGCAGGAAGAGTCTGATTGAGGTTGATGTGACGTGTCAGCAGCGAGGCTTCATGGACGACACTGTCAGTCTGAAATCTCTCAACAACTATTGGACGAAACCTGCTCAGTTCTCCTCAGTAGCTCCACCATGAGGGACGTGAGCGGTCTTGACAACTGTTAAGTGTTTTGTCGTACACAAGATGAACTGTTATTATCTTTGTGATCACTTTGCATTTCATCTACACACCATCATCAGGTCGTCTGGTTCTCTGGAACATCTGGTTATATTTCTGGGTTTTCCGGGTTTTCTTCCTGTGCTCCCTCAGCTCCACATCAGCCTCGTTAGCCTTGTTCCCACTCTTCCTCCCAGCTAATCCCCTCATTTCTTGTTCTCCTGTTTCTTCCCTTCATCTCCTTCACCTCAGCTGCACCTCAACCCTCATCAGTTTAGTTTCCAGTTCAGTCTTTCTCAGGTCTTCTGCTCACTTCCTGTGTCATAGCTTTTTGTTACTTCCAACTTACACTCCAGCTTTTTCTAAAACAGCTGCCTGCCATCTCCCGCTGCGCTCTCCTGCAAACTAACGACATCCCCGTCAGCCTCAGCTGTACTTTGTGTTCAACGCTAATTAGCAAATATTACTGTCTAAATGTGCCTAAAGAGCTGCGAGCATGACTTCAGCGTTGTTCACGAGAAACCTGTCTGAGAAGTCATCGTGCATTACGATGATCGTTATGACAGTTAATATAAACCAACATGAAAGACACACACACACACAACACACACACACACACACACACACACACACACACACACACACACACACACACACACTTACAGCCATTGAGGGAGCTGAATCCCAGATTGTTCAGCGCCTCCTTGCTGTTACAGCGAGAACTGCGTCTGCTGCTCCATTGGTCATTGTCGTGACAACCTGACCGCGCCTTCATCTCCTCCTTCAGGATCATCCTGCCGATGCCCTGCGGAGGAGGGAACGAGAAGATGGAGCAATAAGAGCTGGTGGAGTCGGACGGATGCTCGGTGGCGATGAGACGGGAGAAAGAGATGGAGGTTGTTTGGACAGATGGACGGATGGATATGAAGTGAAAGACGGAGAAGGGAGCATCACTTTGCATCACGTCTGTTGGGTGATGGTGGATGGAAGCGTTTAATTAAGGAGCTCATTAAACATTAACAGATGCACTTAAAATATGAAAGGGAGAAGCAGGAGAACGTCGTCCTTCTTACTTTGTTTATGTTCTGATTCCATCCGTCCTCCTCTCCTCCGGACGAAAACCTCCTCGTCCTGGAGACTAGAGACAGAAACGGAGACAGAAGAGGGCCTGGATGTGTATTCTGCATCTGGTGGAAGGTTTTCTGAAGACTTGTTTGTGCAGAACGAGAGGGAGAATTACCTTTTGGAGAGCCGGTATACGGATAGTAGTTGGAGTCCGGGTGATAAAGGTTGCTGTTACAGTTGGAGGTGGAGAGGCGGCGGGAGTTGACGAGGTTCTCGTTGGTTTTACTCTTAATGGCTGTCGGAGAGGCAGATATGTCTGAGGAAGAGACGAGCAGAGAGAGAGAGAAATTGTGTCAAGCTTCTTCAAGCATTTTTAGGCTGATTTACATATTTGGAATAATAAAAAGGTGCTGAGAAGGGAAGAGTCAACCATGAGGGACGAGTGGAGGAATGTTAAATCAGGCTCAGCTTTAACAGAAATGATCCTGAAGTGTTTGTTTTTGGTCTCGAGATGTTCGACCAACTTCAGTGTGAGAGGCGTCGTGTCTTTTTGTGTTCGCGCAGGAGAAAGAAGACAAAGTAGTGCATTAACTGACAGAGAGGGGAGGGAACGGCAGGGGGGAGACGGGGGAGAACGAGGGAGAGGAGAGGCACGAACAACAAACAACAGAGAAGAGAAAGGAGGTCAGAGGAGAGTGATGGGATATGATGCACTGCAACAAACGATGACGATGGATGAAGGAAGGTTCTGTAGTTACGTGAAGACTTCAAGGAAAATGTCGTGTTGCAGCAGCAGACGGGCTTACGATCTTTTATTCCACAGTGTGAAAAGAGCGAGTTGGCGACATGTAACAAAAGGTCAGATTCTGAATGATATCGAGGACGCATGAATGTGACATTTAGTCCAAAAATTACACCGGACAGAAGAATAAAACTGAGCAATCTGTCCCCAGTGTGTGATTTTATTCAGAGGGTTTTAATGCAGTCTTGAGTTAATGAAGTCGTAAGTCTTGCAGAACAGATGTCATGCTTTCCGTTCCACTCCCTCTGTCTGAAACACTCTGTCCCTTTAAGGACCATCCTGAACACCTAGTGTCCTCTGATTGGTCGGCTCACACACGCATGAGCCAGCACCCCTCACTGTCTCTCTCTTGCTGGCTCTCTCATGTTTTTTGCTTCTAATCAGATTCACTTCTATCGCAAATACAGGCAGAAATTATGCTAATGTGTGACAAGCTGATGTAGTGTGATGTCACAAAGTCACGGAATTAAAGGCGGGACTACTGACAGGGTGATTCAGCAGCTGTGTTTTCTGTGGGAGAGACTTTTACAGGCACAGGATCCTTTAAAACCGATATTACAGAAGCAATACAATGTAAAATGATAAACATGTATTATTTATGCAACTGGAGCTGTTAAATCATGGCAGAACCATTCATGTGTAATCATCTGTGTGCTACATCTCCAAACACATCCTCCAGTCGCTCGTTTGTTTTTGGAGTGCAGGCGGGTTCGACTCTGACGTCCATCACGCTGCTAAATATACGGTATACATTTACCTGATTATGGTGATCTGCTCTATAAATGATTCATGCTGTAGATTTGAATTCGTCCACGGAGCCCAGATCACAGACTGTCTGCTCAGACTGAGGAGAGAGAGGTTCGTCAGCACTTTGTAGCTCGGCGTAAATCATCCGGAGGTGTCTGCTCTGAGGAACTGTAACTCTGTCGGACCTGACGTCTGAGCGCTGATGGATCACCTGAACGCCAGGAGAATCTGGCGCTCGGTGTTGCTTCACAATCTGAATCTGTAATCTCGCCTCTGATGTGGCTGCGACCAAACATCACAGCTGTCCTGTTCCCCGGTCTAAAGACTGAGCAGGCAGTCTCAAACAACCGGCCGGCTGACAGCCAGACAGCCTCACAAACATCTCACAACATCGTGAGGAATCCACTCACCTGGTCTCTTATAGATGGGAGGTTTCCTGTAGATGTTGGTTTCCTCAGAGGCTGAGGAGAGAAACAACAGGAGAATAAGTGTGAGAAGCAAAGGGAGGAGAGAGGGAGGTGGAGAGGAGAGGAGAGGAGAGGAGAGGAGAGGAGAGGAGAGGAGAGGAGAGGAGAAAGGAGAGGAGAGGAGAGGGGGAGGAGAGAGGAGAGAGGAAGAGGAATGAGAGGAGAGGAGAGGGGAGAGGAGAGAGGAGAGAGGAGAGGAGAGAGGAGAGGAGAGGGGAGGAGAGGAGAGGAGAGGTGAAAGGAGAGGAGAGGAGAGGAGAGGAGAGAGAGAGGAGAGGGGAGGAGAGAGGAGAGGGAGAGAGGAGAGAGGAGAGAGGAGAGAGGAGAGGAGAGGAGAAAGGAGAGGAGAGGAGAGGGGAGGAGAGGGGAGGAGAGAGGAGAAAGGAGAGAGGAGAGGAGATGGGAGGAGAGAGGAGAGAGGAGAGAGGAGAGAGGAGAGGGGAGGAGAGAGGAGAGGAGAGAGGAGAGGAGAGGAGAGGAGAGAGGAGAGAGGAGAGAGGAGAGAGGAGAGAGGGAGGAGGGGAGGGAGAGAGGAGAAAGGAGAGAGGAGAGGAGATAGGCGATGGGAGTAATCTGGATTTCCTTTTCAGCCCATCCCACTAAATTAGTTGTATACATTAACAGTCTCCTTCACCGTAAAGCTGACAGCACGGGTAATAAACTGCTATGGCGGAGACTGTGTCGTGCATCCAGACGACCTGACGGACGTGCAGAGAGGCCGATTAATACAGATTCACAGGCTTATTACGGGAAAGAGCGGCAGATGGCACCAGAATAAAGGAGAGGGAGGAGAGCAGCTGAAGGGTGGAGAGGCAAAAGAGGAAGATAAAGAGGCAGAGGAGGGAGAAACTTCCACACGACAGGGGCTTGTAGCTCTCATTTGGTGGAGTAATCATTCGGCTTCAAGTGCTGGAAAAGCACGTATCAAATTAAATTAAAAATAGTTTGTCTGATCGCCTGAAATAAAAGAGAAAAAGAAATAAAGCACGAATAATTCCAGTACTTCCAAATACTGTAGAGCCTTCCGCTAACCCTGCCAAAGTTAGAGGTTTGACTCCCAACAGGCCATCCACGCTAAATCTGTATGCACTCCAGATACAGCCAGGCACTCCGGATAAAAGCATCCACCAAATACATTTTCTGCTCGGCGATGAAAAAGCTTGAAGGGAGTGCTGTCGCAGGGCTGGCAAGGAATATAACAGCCTCAGAGAAGCCGGAGAGGGAACATGCAGCGAGAGGAGAGGAGAGGAGAGGAGAGGAGAGGAGAGGAGAGGAGAGGAGAGGAGAGGAGAGGAGAGGAGAGGAGAGGAGGGAACGATGGAGGGGAACCAAACGCACAGCTTGCAAAGTGAAGAGTAAAAGCCTTTTACAAGTGAAGGGAACAAAGACGGAGCGGAGCGTTCAGGGAGGAGGCCGGCGTCAACGTGATAAAATGGAGGGCGGATGGAATGTTTCAATAAAATGAACTGCTTATTAGTCGTTAGATTAAAGCGCTCATATGTTATACAAGAGCTCCGGATCAGTGAGATAAATTAGACAGAGGCTTCCCGCAGGAGACGGACGGAGAGAGGATAACGACAATGTTTTTATGGATGTTGAAATTAAAAACGGTAAAAGAAAGAAATGATGAGGGACGACGATTATCAGTGAATTACAGCTCGATGTCTAGTCTCAGTCTTCTTCATCGTCAATGAATATTTCTGCTCCCTTTGTTATAAATCGATTCATCTTCCTGGATATAGAATATTTTTAAAAAATGGAAAAACACCAGCAGCCCAAAGTACGATGGATCAGCTGTCAGCCATCCATCAGCTGACTCCTTTAAAAGGACAAACAGGTGAATTTAATAACACTGATCATCCTGATACAATACAGTGGTCCTGGTGGGAAACCTTGGAGCCTGGCATTCATGTGGATGATTCATAAGAACCATCGACCCAAACACATCTGCAGCCCAAAGTACAGCCGCTCATAGCAGCCTCAGTCCTAATGGTGGTGACCTGACGTTGCACAACACCACTCAGAAAATGGCTGAATAACCCAACAAAGAATCTCAAGATGTCAACCCGAACAAGTCCGATTGGAGGTCCCCACCTCACTACCCACTGCCAGATACCCCAGGACCCCCCAGAGGACCTGTGTCCAGTCCTCAACAGGTCCGACACGAGTCCGATCTACAATCAGGCCTCTGCACATCCCACATAAAGACCGGGCCTGAAGGTTCCCCAACAGAACATCACACAGTAACGATGTTGTGGCTGATCTGTGTACGATTATGTCAATTCATCACGGTCGGTTTTAAAGGAAAGGTTCACCCAAAAGATGAAAATTCAGTTTTTAAAACTCGTCCCCATCCACTTCAGTTTGTCAGGAGAATGCCGATCGTCATGCGGGGGAGTAGATAATGACTGAATTCTCCTTTCTGTCTGCAGCTAATGAGGATCTGGGGTCAGGATGTGGGTCAGGATGTGGGTCAGGATGTGGGTCAGGATGTGGGTCAGGGTCTTCAAATCACATTGCAGAAACACATTCGATGGTTAATGGTTAGGTAGAGTCTAGATTACACGGCACGGCAGAGGTGAGTCTGCAGGGGGCGGGGCGGTTTGGAGACTGGGGTTAGTAAACAGGTCGGGGGTCAGCGGCCTACCTGGCACATGGAAATGCCTGGGGGCTTGAAGCGCGGCGGTCGGGGTGGGAGTGACACACCTGGGCTCTTGCTGACTGTAATAGGGTGAACTCCTGCCACTCTCACTGCCTGCAGGCAGCGCAGCCAATCACAGCGAGAGAAACCAAAGCATGAGCAGCAGAAGGACAGACAGACTGATGAAGTGTGAGGATGTGTGTGTGTGTGTGTGTGTGTGTGTGTGTGTGTGTGTCAAGGGTGCTGCAAGGGATTCTGGGACACGGCACCACGGTTGCACCCACTCAAAGAGCGAGTACATCTTTTATTTTATAGTGTGTGTGTGTGTGTGTGTGTGTGTGTGTGTGGTCTGTGTGTCTTCGCTTGAGTGGGCGCATTACCGGGGAGATAACAGTGCAGTGGGGAGCCTCCGTGGCGACTGTGAGCAGGAGAGTCGGTGAAGACGGAGCTGGAGGAACGCCTCGTTCTCAAGTCGACGCCGTCCAAGAGATCCTGAGCGGGTGAGGGAGGGAGGGAGGGAGGGAGGGAGGGAGGAAGAGAGGGAGAGTAATGTGCTTTCATTTACTCAATGCAGTAAATTAGACAACACACGGGCTCCATCCAAAACTCAATTTTAATCACGATGAAAGCAGTTTAATATAGTATACTGTGCTGCACAGCATGCTTACACACACACACACACACACACACACACACACACACACACACACACACACACACACACACACACACAACCAGGCATGTCCTCAAGATATTTGGTCAGTAATGTGTGAATGTTCAAACCAGCTGCAGGCAGTAAGTGTTTATTTTGGGCGGTTTATCCCTTTAACTACTTTAATGGAATATAAAGACATTTTGTGTGATACAGTCATTCACTCGTCAATAACACTCTCATGTCTGTGTGATTAATAATAATATTATTAATAATAATATTTGGTCTGTTTGGCTTTAAAACTCTGCTGTTTGTAAATCTGAAATGTTTGACTGATTATATGAATATGAAGATCTCAGTTGATGTTCAGTCAGCAGCAAAATCCAATTTGTTCCTCAAATCAGATGTGACAGACAGAGTCGCTCTGATCTGTGAGTGATCAGATCACATCTGCACTGGTTGCTCTGGTGAAGACGTAGGCGTCAGTAAATCTGGACTCTGACGACGCAGCTTTGATCAATCGTCTCGCTTTCCAAACAATCACAAGTCGCGGAGCAGACGGCGTGTTTCAGCGTGGATCTACAGACTGTTGCTGTCTGCGATGTCTTTCAGACCTCCTCGACTGCACAGACGCACTTCTGTCTCTCTGGGTTTGTCATTGTTGCTGTGTGTCACATTGTAAGAGACACAAAAAGATGCTTTGACACTTGATATGAGCAGCCAGAGTGTCCGGACTGGGTTGCATTTCTAAATCACCCCAATGTGGATATGCCAGAAAACGGATTTGAGCTAGCAGTCTGAATCCAGTCTTGGTCGCTTCATATTGTCCTGGTTTTACGTCACTATCGTTCCCTGATTCTTGCAAACAGTGACACATGTACAACATACCTACAGAGGAGGACTGTTGGCTGGAGTACTTACATGAGAGTACGGTGATAAAGATCCCAGTGACTGCATGAGAAGGAGGAGAAAATAATCAGCATTACTACGACTGCTGCCACCAAAACTGACTATTTCTTCATATAAAGTTATTATTAATGTCACAACTTCCTTCATCTTATGCTGTTACTTTCATTAATGTGTGTGTGTGTGTGTGTGTGTGTGTGTGTACCTGTTCACAGCTGTATCGCTCCAGGGTGTCGTCTGAAAGGTGTGTGTTTGCCTGGTCGGCCTGATAAGGAATGATGTCGGGCCGCTGGATGTCGTATATGGCTTTGACCCTGGGCAGCGCCGCCAGCTGCTTATAGTCCAAATCACCGTCAGCTTTAGACTGAGACAGAGAGAGAGAGACAGAGAGAGACAGAGAGAGAGAGACAGGTGGACATGAGGTAAGAAAGAAAGACACGTGTTAAAGGGATATTCTGGTGTAAGTTTAATCCATGGTCTAAATCACCGTGAAACTGTGTTAGACTCCCTCTCCAGAGATCAAGTTAGCAGACCGCTAATTTACGGAGTTTTATCAACCTCAGAAACGACCGCACGACAACAACACACTGCAGTAAATGGATCCAAATATAAACCGCCACCATAAAAGCCACAAATAATGCTCAGAACAGCACCAAACTTCAGCAACAGTACAAATAGGGTCTCAGCACATAGTCCGGGGCATCTAACCTCCGCTAGCTTAGCTGGATTTCTACTGTGAAGCTAAAAACAGATTTAACCCTCCTCCATCAGCTTCCGGGTCGGGGAAGTCCCGACGCGACGATTACCGAGTGCGGTTAGAAATGCTCAATTCCGTTCTTTTCCCTGTCCGCTCTCGATAATAACTGTTATAAACTGGCAGGTAAGACACATATGAACTTTGATTGCTTTTCCATGGAGTCATAATCATACATTTTCATCCATGAGCCGCGGAACTCTACTGCACTCGGTAATCGACTCGTCGGGACTTCCCGTCAACAGGAAGCTGCTGCAGAAGAGTGGTAAATTTAGTCAGCTTTTCAGTAGAAATCCTGCTAAGCTAGCGGAGGTTAGATGCCCCGGACTATGTGCTGAGACCCTATTTGTACTGTTGCTGAAGTTTGGTGCTGTTCTGAGCATTATTTGTGGCTTTTTGGTGGCGGTTTATATTTGGATCCATTTACTGCAGTGTATTGTTGTCGTGCGGTCGTTTCTGAGGTTGATAAAACTCCGTAAATAGCGGTCTGCTAACTTGATCTCTCGAGAGTCTAACACACTTTCACGGTGATTTAGACCATGGATTAAACTTACACCGGAATATCCCTTTAATGCCAGAGAGCCCATACACAGGTAGGAAGCAATACATGACTATAACATACAGTCTAAGAACAAACCGGCCAAAAGAAAAGTGACAGAAAATGTTCTGAATTGACTGATTGGAGTCTTCTGGTGCTGCAGAGACGCCGGCAGCAGGCGGACAGACAGTCAGACAGACAGACAGACAGACAGACAGACAGATGGGCTCTCAGGGACTATTTCTGTTGCTGTCAGTTACATTTTGATTGAAGGCCGTGACAGCGACGGCCGAGGGCGGGATGGTGGAACTGTTGGCGTAACCACGGTGATGACAGTACTCACACAGATGAGGCGGTGAGGCGAGCCGAGGAGAGGCGAGGAGCCCGGCGGGGAGATGGACGCCGTCTCAGAGGTTCGTCTCAGCTGGTGAGACAGAGCAAAGTTAGTTTAATACATGAAGTTACATTTCAAATCAATAATAATAATAAAGACATCATCCAAAATGTCAGCTTAGTCTTTTTTAAACATTAAAAAGCCTCTTTGGATGAGTTTCATCAAATAGAGCTACATAAAAGTCTTTCTTTTCAAGTGTCATATATAAAGTTAACTTTTAACACAATTCCACATTTCTCTACTACCTGGACGGCAGCGTGAGTTTAAAACGATGATGTAGCTCGTCAGCCAAGAATGAGAGATTTCAAACTCGGAGACACACAGCGAGGACAGAAACACAAGGAGCAGGGGGTTGTGGGTATTTTAAGTATCGCTCACCCTCAGTTTTCTCTCCAGTCGAGCTGCTTCTTTACACATGGGGTGCCAAACCTCTGAACCTGCGCACACACACACACACACACACACACACACACACACACACACAGAGTTTTGTTTACTGTGTGTGGGCAGCAGCCGTACACTTTTATGGGATCCTGTGAAGAGCAGATCAGCCTCTCTCAAGTGCATCAACATCAATCAACAGACACACACACACACACACACGCACACACACACACACACACACACACACACACACACACACACACACACAGATGCAGGAGGCTGTGGAGGCAGTGTGTGTCTGCTCGGAGGATCTAACTCTTCTTGTCTCTCCACTAACACAAACAAAAGAAGGAGAGTTTTCCTGCCGGCTCAGAGGCTCAGAGGACGTCGGTCGATCCACTCTGGTCTGAAGCATCTAAACAACTGTTACGTGGATCAGCCGTGAAGTTTTGTTCAGACATTCATGGTCCCCAGAGGAGGAACACAGCTGAGGTTGATGATCCGGCGAGATTCCACTGAATGAACTCCTCATCAGCCTCAGCTGTGCTTTGTGTTTGTGTGCTAAGACGCTACATGATGAAGACGATGATGGTAAACATTAAACCTGCTGAGCATCTGCATGTTAGCACCGGTTTTACTAATATAAATAAAAAGAGTCATAATTGACCTCGTTTGGAGTTTAGAGGTTTCTGCCAACAGTTTAAAGACGTCTCTTTTCCGAAAAATTTGAAAGCAAGGTTGAGCGGCGACGTGTATCGAGCCGCTGTCCTCACAGAGCTGGTGGCTTCAGTCTATTCTCAGCCCGATCTGCAGAATGACAATCGTCAAAATGTACAAACAAAAACAACAAGCAAACAAACAAACAAACAAGCAAACAAACAAACAAACAAGCAAACAAACAAGCAAGCAAGCACGCACGCAAACAAACAAGCAAACGAACAAACAAGCAAACAAACAAACAAACAAACAAGCAAACAAGCAAACAAACAAGCAAACAAACAAGCAAACAAACAAACAAACAAGCAAACACATAAATAAAGCACAAAAGAGTAAGTCAGTTAAATGAACTGTGGAGCTTTTAGAGACAGAAACAGAAACAGAGCTACTCAGGTTGAAGCTGCCTTCAGTCTGATCATATCTCATTTATAAATGCCCATTTATTGATTATCCTGTGCAAGCATAAATCCTTAAGAGGCACACTGATTTAACCGTCATCCTAATAAAGGTTTCCTGAACTGAACTGAACTGAACTGAACGGATCGATAATACGAGAGACCAAAGTGGGTCAAAATAATGGTGAAGGAGGAGAAAAAGAGGAGGAGGAAACTTCACGACAGAGGAGAGAGGGAACGAATGGATGCTATTAGATAATAATAATCATTACAATAAACCACTAATGTCAGGATGTTATATGCATGTGGATCCCATAATGATAATGGCAGTAATATATCCTCTCTGAACACACACACACACACACACACACACACACACACACTATCATTTTCCCGGGCCTCGGGGCAGCGCAGGCCGACCGAATGGACTCAGTTAGCTGATCATGACTCTAATATACAACCACTACCAACACCATAAATCTGAGCTGCACACACACACACACACACACACACACACACACACACACACACACACACACACATAAACAAGCACAAACACACAGGCACGGAGGAAGCAGACTACACACACGCAACAACTACACACACCCGCAAACAAAATCAATACTGCAGACAGAAAGCATGCGTGGTGATTCAGCGCGCCCCCGTCCCACCCACGCTCCTCAGATGTATGGCCTTGGACTTGTGATCCTTTATCTCCTGGAAGAGGAGAATCTAAAAGGTTGCAGAGAAACAGGAGTTCAATCCAAAACACAGCTGAGCATCAGTTCAGAGAAAATTAGCTGCCTGAAAATATTTATTCAGCGATTAATCCTGAGTCCGTCTTTGTTGCTGTGCGCTCAGACAGACGGGTTCCTTTTTCATTAACTGGGCGCAAAACGAGGTTAATCAGTGGACGAAACCGGCCTCGTTATCTTGATATTCAGAAGCTGTAAAGCAGCAGGTATTTAAATGACCTCAGGTGTTTTGCCTTTTGCTGAATCATGCTGCCACGAGAAACAGAAAACATATCGGACTAATGTTACCGTTCAGATACCTGCTATGATTCGTTTTGTTCTTGTAAAGGGATATTCCGGTGTAAATTTAAACATCTGCTAGCTAAGAGAACACAACTTACCACTCTCCTCCATCAGCTTGCTCGTTGTGGGGAAGCCCTGACGAGTCGATTACCGAGTGCGGTTAGAAATGCTCAATTCCGTTCTTTTCCCTGTCCGCTCTCGATAATAACTGTTATAAACTGGTAGGTAAGACACATATGAACTCTGATTGCATTTCCATGGAGTAATAATCAGACATTTTCATCCTTAAGCTGCAGAACTCTACTGCACTCGGTAATCGACTCGTCGGGGCTTCCCCACAACAGGAAGCTGCTGCGGGAGAGCTGTGAGTTGTTTTCACTTTTCAGTAGAAATCCGGCAAAGCTAGCAGATGTTTAATGCCTCGAACTATGTGCTGGGACTCCATTCGTACTGTTGCTGAAGTTTGGTGCTGTTCTGAGCATTATTTGTGGCTTTTTGATGGCGGTTTCTTGGTTGGAGGCACAGACTGCAGTGTATTGTTATCATGCAGTCTTTTCTGAGGTTGCTAAAACTACATAAGCTAGCGGTCAGAAAACTTGATCTCTCGAAGGTCTTACTCTGTGTCACTGTGTGTTAGATGGGTTATGGATTAAACATACACCGGAATATCCCTTTAACTTCCGGATGTCAGATGACGAGTAAGAAATGAGGTGTGAGAGTCAGAGAGCATGAACACACTTTGCTACAATCAGTTTCTACTTAGAATAATTATATTTAATGCAACATATTTTGATTTGGCCAAACACAAATATCATCTTCAGCAGCACTGATCAGTCGACCGAGGTCAGAAATACGACACGGCTGAAAGTTAGATCAGATCAAACTAAAACACTGAATGAATTTGAGCAGGTATGAGATTCAACATCTGCACTACCTTGATTAATCTTAATTTTCTACATTAATCGATTAGTTGTTGGTGAAAATCTGTTAATCAGTGTTTCCGGTAGACCAAGCTGACGTCTACAAACGTCTTGAAGATAAACCAGAACATACTGACGTTTTAGAAGCTGGGCTAAAATAATCTTAACTTTTTTTCTTAAAGAGCTTTGTAAAACTGATTTGTCTATTATCAAAACAATTGGGGATTAATATAATATTGACAACTAATCAACTCAACATTGCAGCTCCGATAAAAATAAACTTTACAACTGTGGGAACGACA